>NC_064638.1:1192704753-1193007784 GCF_023864345.2 Schistocerca serialis cubense
ACCTGCCCTTCTGAGGAATTCTGGGACACAGTATTCATTAGTTCTTACCTGCAGAGGGACTTCTGGCCAAAGCTCTCTCCTCCTTCATCGTAGAGTTGGACGTAAGGGCCAGGTCCCAGCCGTTTCACCTGGCCACGTGCCAGCCATTCCATTGTGGAAGACAGCCAGGTGGCTGAAAGTGGATGGAGACCCCATTTAGCAAATGGTGGAAGGTTATAAAACTTCAGGCGCTCTCAAGCTGAAGCTGGTGCCATATAGACAGAGCAGCTGGTGTGTGTGTCTAAAGGAGATAGGAATGTAACCCCCGCCATGACTCCACGAAGTCACCACGTTGTTTTAGTGAGCGGCAAAAACATATGTTTCGTGGACACGACTATTTGGGAATCTTAACAGCTTTCTTAAATGATTCGAAATGGTCGCCCCAGAGAGATTAAATCACTCCATAAATGGGGGTCTGTGGTCCCATCTAGATAGACGAACGGTGCTAAAACATGGCTACGCTTATCGCGCGAACGATGCTTTCCTAGTCTAAAGTCTTCTTTTCGCATACAAGAGAGATTTGGAGGCACTAATTGGCTTCTCACACTTTACGCAAGGGGGAGTCTTTTTCCCCTGTGTGGGAACCCTGGTGCCGTGTCTAGATTGGTTACCAGGCCAACAGAACAGTCAAGCAGGCAGATTCAATGAGTAAAAGGCAGTTCGATTGGTTTGTGCAATGTGGGGGCGGTTTCGTTTTGCTAATTCGGCTCCCACACCGAGGCTTGGTGGAAAATAGTAGTGATTCTTCAGGAGATTACGTCTTCAGGTCCTCTCCTGGTGTATTCAGGTTTTTCCTAAGTGAGCAGGACTTGTGCTCTGTATCTTGTGGTCGACTAAGAGCCTGCAGCAGTTTCCAGCTGTAGCGACAAAGGAACCACGTTTCCTCTCAGACATATACTGTGCCATGAGGATGAACAAACTCGTCCTGAGTCGACAGTTGGATGTTTGACAATTCCAGCATACACTGTCGTGCCTGTGAATCAAATTAGTTTGCCCAGATCAGCAAATGCGTGCACCTCGCACTGAACTCTGCCATGATTTCAGGATTCTGGTAGGGAAGTTTGCTGCTTTCTGATAATCAGTAAGCAAGGACACGTAGTTCGCAAATTTTCGTGAACGAGTCAGACCAATGCAGCTGCCGCAGCGCATTTCTCCTCGCCCAGCGCACCGTTTGCTTCCGGGGTCTGAATCAGGGTGGGAGGTTTAAGTACTGCGGCACTGCCTAAGGATTGTTAAATGAAATTCACAGCTCCATGTTTGTGGTATAGTTGATCGCAGTTGATTCCATTTGAATAGAGTTGGGCCTCGCAGTGGTTTCATGTAAAAAGTCCGATTGCGTTATAAAAGGGATTAATTCAGGGGAGAATTTGTATAGCTTCTATCCAAATATGCTTATCAAACATCATTCCTTAACTGATTTGTATTGGTCAGTTTTGTGCAAGATTTATCACTGGTTCTCCAGAATGAAACTAGTGTTTATTTTATAAACTTGAATACGCCACTGTTCTCATTCATACTCCCTCAACTACTCACGGTTTTCTTCGTTGTGGTGGTTCATGAGTACACCAGCAGTTTAAAAGTTCAATACCAGTATCTGATTATTAGTTTGATTTCTGAAAGTGATTAAGCACATAGGGAAATGAAATTGCTATAAGGGAATTCACTAATTCATACAGAAGACTCATGTGAATAGCACATGATTTCAAAGTCATTATCAAAAAAATTTTCGATTTATGTAAAAACAATAACCTTTAGCTTCAATTTTGAATAAAGCAAGCGACGGCAATTTTTATTAAACATCATTGGAAGATAGCTATTATTTCCAGTTTTCATTACAAAAATAATGACACTCAAATGTTCTTAAGAGAATTTGTAGCACCTCTTCCAGTCTACGTCACGACAGTTACACTTACGAATAGCGCACGGGAAAAATAAAGACATTAATGTTTCGCTGCGAGCTCTGGTGTCTTTTTTATTACGATACTCCGTTCTTCCTATGTAATTAAGAGTCAACAAAATATTTCCCCATTGGCAGGAGAAAGTTGGTGAATGATCTCACAGCAGCGAAATAAGCCTTCGTTTTAATGATTTCCACCTCAATTCGTTTCTCGTATCCTTGAAAATCTCTCCTCTATTAAGGGATAACACAAAACAAGCTGCCTTCTTTCAACTTTTTCGATGTATTACTTTAATAGTATCTGGTAAGGATCTCATACCACGCAACAATACCCAAGAAAAAGCGGCCAAGTTTAACGCAGACAGTCCCTTCGGCAGATCTATACCAACTTCAAAGTCTACTGTCAGTTAACTGCAGGCTTTGATTCGCCTTTACCACTACATTTTCTATATAACGGTTCCAATTCAAGGTCTACTCTAGCTATGTAATAGAACGGACAGCCATTAAAATTACGTGATGTGTAACTATAAACTAACGGGCTTTTTTTAGTGCTCATCTGAAGAACGCCAGACTTTTTATTGTTTGTCATTTCTTGTACAATACAAATGTCTAAACTATTTTTCAGTTACTTTTGATTTTCTCATTACTGGAAAGTTATATTACACCATCGGTGCAAAAAATCTAAGAGGACCGCTCACAGTGTTTTGTAAATCGTTTATATAGATTAACAGCAGCAGAAGGCTCATAAAATTTCCTTTGAGAGCGCCAGATATCACTTCGGATTCATTACATGACTTCCAGTCAACTGTGTTCTCTTTGGCTGGGAATCGCGAAACCAGTCGCACACCTGAAACGGTTCTCCACAGGCACACCACTTTTTTTTTCGAGCACCGAGTGAGAAGCGGTGTTAACAGGCTTCAGGAAATCTAGAAACGTAAAATCGATACTAATTAATTAGTGTGAATAGGGAATTGCTTGTATTTCACAACAACATTTTTTGAGTCTGTGCTAGTTATGCGTCAATAGATCGTTTTTCTCTAGGTATTCTGTAATGTTGAGACGTAATATAAACAAAAAAGTTCGTTATTTCTGTTCCCCCGGCTCGAAGCTACAAATTATTAGTTATCTCGTTAACGGCCCTAGTTTACTGGGATGTTTTTCCTCCAATTACATCACTCTGCGCTGTTAATTATGGCTCAGTCCGCATAACCGTGAACGGGCCTGCACTTGTGGGTGAAAGCAGCTACGAGCGCCCAGCCAGTGAATTGGCGCATGTAGCGTCGCTACGAACCGGATGTCACGCACATCTAGCTCGCGCACGAATGTCAGGCCTGTGGACCAGCGGGAGCGCGTGCGTCACGCATAACGAAAGCTGCCGCAATCCGTCAGCGGTGCGTTCCGCGGAAGTCATATATATTCAGCGCGACCGCCCAGCCCTCCATACGCGCCGCTGCCGAAGCGCGCCTGCATTTCAAATCGGTCAAGGTGCCTGCGTTTTCGCAGTTCTGCTGAGTGCTGTATGTTGGCGTCACGCAGGAACTTGATATACGGTGTATATGTTGCGTAATGGGCGAATTTCGTTGTCCACCAAAACCCAAATTAATAAAGGTGCAGGCTTATTACTCACACAAAGAACGGGAAAAAAGATAAAATTTCCGCAGGATGTCGTCTTCGTATACATCGATTTCCCCCACGCCAAAATGACGTAGAACCTCTATAGAGCTGTCAAAAAAAATTTCGCAGCATCGACATCTGCATTACGTTTTTACATACTCCGCAAATCATCGTACGGTGCGTGGTGGAGGGTACGCTCTACCACTTGCAGTAATTCTCTTACTTTCATGCTCGCAAAGACAGAGAGGGAAAACCGACTATCTACATGCCTCTCTACGAGCCTTAATTTATCTTACAATGGTGACCCTTAATGTAAATTATCATCCGTAGTCTCGTTCTACAGGTCGGCTTCATTTGACTGTTCTCCAAATATTTTTAACAGGGTTCCACGAAAAGAACGTCACCCTCCCTCCATGGATTCCTAGCTGAGTTCCCGAAACATAGTCAATAAAATTCTTCTGGGTTTGAGGCCGCATTGTCATCTGTAAAATTCCGACGTTTCGGCGGCTGCTGCAAGGCGCCTTCCTCAGGATGTGTTGCAACACATCCTGAGGAAGGCGCCTTGAAACAGTCGCCGAAACGTCGGAATTTTACAGATGACAATGCGGCCACAAACCCAAAAGAATTTTATTGACTGTGACAACGGCCGCGGAAGCCTACGTTTATACTTCCCGGAACACGTCCGTACCAAATGGTGACAAATCTAGCAGCCCGCCTCTCATTTGCTTCGATGTCTTCCATCAATCCAACCTAGTGGGGATTATGCAAGTAATGAAGGATCTAGTGTTCAGTACTCGGTCTCCTTTATAGATGAATTACACTTTCCTAAAAATCTCTCAGTGAATTGAAGTCGACCACTCACCTTTCACACTGCAGTACTTTAATCCTCATTCCACTTCATATCGCTTTGCAACGGTACGTATTGATATTAAGTCTACTGTCAAGCAGCAACACCTTCACATAGTCACTAGGCTGTTCCATTTTCTCCTTTTTTATTTACGAAATTTCTTTATGCTTGAGTAATTGCAGGGCAGCAACTTGTGTTAATCAGTACAAAACAGCCAAAGTTACAAATTTCACTTTTATTTACCTGATGACTAGTTTCGGTTCGGGACCCCTTTGCCAATGATCTACATAGTCAAAATGGTGTTTCCCAAACTGTAAAGACCATGTCAAGATTACAAACATAAATGTATAACAAAGTGCAAATGAGCAGTTACAGGTCATACAGGTAACTCTATGTTCTGTAACTGTTCAATTGCACTTTGTCATACCTATATGCTTTTTATCTTGACATGGTCCTTATATTTTGGGAAATAGCATTTTGGCTATCCCGACTGGAAATTGGATCCCGACGCGAAATTACTCATGAAGTAAATAAAAGTAAAATATGCTACTCTGTATTTTTGTTTTTTCGAGATTTGGTGAGTAATATTGGGTTCATTTAAGGTATGAAACGACACTGGAAAAGAAGCTCAAGTATGTAGCAATGTACTGCCAACTATCGACGTATGTCTCAGATTTCCATGTTAGTGCTCTTTGTAAACCGTGTAAAAAGAGAAATCCTTTTAGTTGCAGAGACTTACGTGTAAAGATAAACTGTTTGTCTCATAATCCAGTTCTGAGCGTATGTGAGAATCATTTTTACAATTTGACAGAATAACTAACAGATGTGTTATTTGCCACAGTATATGATGTTTTTCTGACATTGCGTAGGAAGGTACTTCGGTAGGTCAGTAGGCTTTAAATTAGCAAAGATGGTATTTTCACTAGAAAATCATAACTTCTTTTAATGGTGTTGACAGTAGAGACGATAGGATTCCAGAAGTAGTTTTGAAAGCAGCATGTAATGTTCTTCTTGATCGTTAGGTTACGAGAGTGACTTGATTAACAGCAACACTGTCATTAATAAAAATTATGAAACATTTCTAGTTCATCCTTAGTAAATTTGGTGATGAAAACTTGCTTCTGCCGAAGTGACAACAAATACTGGACTACGCATAGCAACCAGAGAAGGGAATATCCTCCATCATGTTCCCAAGACTATAACGAACACCATAACTCAACGTTGAAGCGTATTTGCAATACGTCCGTATTGCATAACTTAGACTATACAGCATACTGTAAACAAACAACAACACTGCAGCATTCAGTATTACAGGACATGGAATGCGGCTCGTTGCTACCATAGTGCATCACTAGTATGTTCACATTAAAAATTGAGGGTGGTAGCTGCGGATTACAATTGAATATCATCTGACATTTAAACTAGCAGCTTTGCTGTTATTTACGAAGCGTAAAAGAGCAAAAACTCACCATGGTGATCCGCAATGGTGATTGACTTTGGCCGGCCGGTGTGGCCGAGCGGTTCTAGGCGCTTCAGTCTGGAACCGCGCGACCGCTACGGTCGCAGGTTCGAATCCTGCCTCGGGCATGGATGTGTGTGATGTCCTTAGGTTAGTTAGGTTTAAGTAGTTCGAAGTTGTAGGGGACTGATGACCTAAGATGTTAAATCCCATAGTGCTCAGAGCCATTTGAACCAATTTTTGATTCACTTTTATTCAGTGCATCTTGTCACCGAAATACTCACACGTTCCTTCGACATAGCTGACAAAAGAGGCCACCAAAAGGTTTCCTACTTACAACTTACGTGTTATTGGATAATGCTGTCACTGGCAACAGACACAAATCTCTAAGTGCACTTCGAGGGTTTCGCTCATGTGTTCGGCGATTTGTCGTATGTTGCGACGGGTGCATCACAAGACACTGGAAAACAAAGTAATTAAGGTACTCTTAGTAAATGAGTCATCCAGGTGTCTATGAAATCTGATCCACCAAAAACCAGGTACTCCGTGACAGATCTTACATCAGTGGAAACGTATTTATTTCGTGCACTGTCTCTGGGTTCGTACGTGAGTTTGTTATATTTCCTCATTCTAGATTATACCTCTGGTACGCTTTGCATGTAAGCTGAAACTATAAACTTACCTTCCGATAACGACCCATGAAAGGTACAATTTTTCTCACTGTATTTCTCGTGTGAAGTGATACATGTATTAACAGTAATTTTTATTTGTGTGATTTCCGTTTTCGTTGTACGTAACTAAAACATAGAAACATATTAAGTAGAGATAGATATACGTTTTAACGCTGGAATGGTATCAATTGATGGAGCAATCACTACTGTCTAACGGATATGTGAGTATATAAACAAAGGTGGTACACATCCTGCACTATCCCTGCTGCAATCAGTGATTGTACTTCCAACTTGATATTATCATCATCTAAAATTAAATATTATACCAGGCCAAGTTTAGGGAACTGTCTGTAGAGGATACGAAATAATTGTATCAAAAACATTTTCTTAATAGCAGAAGAGAAACATCGCTTAATATTCGTGCTTTCCTCTTGAACTCCTTGTAAATGAACGAATAAACACTGTGTTTTCTTTGAATGCTTGTAGCAACCAGATATCTTAATTAGAAAATACTGTCGACAAATACCTGACAGAAGGAACCCTACATTTCTTGGGAAAGATACCCAGAGCTAAAGCCTAGCTGGAACTGAAACTATACTGATAGAACACCATTACTGCTTTCTTCCATGTCAACAAAAAGTTTTTCGTCCCTCCTACTTTACTTTTTAGAGTCTGGTTCTCGTTTTGCTCTCACTTCGCTTGGTGTCATTCAAGCATGTTGCTGGCTTAAAATTTTGGCATTTCCAAAAAATAAAAATGAAAATAAATAATCTTGATTTACACAATCAAATGATAAATTCGCAATCTCCTAAATGAATAGCGACGCAAGTATCCCGCAAGAAAGAAAGCATAGTCAGCACGAAGGGTCTTACCGCTTCTGCCAGGACAAGCCCTTGACGTAATTTCCTAAGCTTCTCTCGAGAGAACAGGGTCGCCCGCGTTTAAAGCTGCATCTCGCAGGTGAGCGCCTTCCTCGCAAACGCTCTGTAATTACCACACTTAGTATTAATTTGTGTGCCGTTACTGTAAGCCCTTCAGTCGTTTTGGTGTTAATTAACACGGCCTGCGCAGTGCATCTAATCGTGACACAAGTTGCTGCATTACGGTAATTAAACCACTTGTCGTCCTGCCGGCAGAAACGTGAGGCCACGCTATGTCACACTTCAGTCAAGCGTCGCTCGCAATCAACCGCCCTTTTTATATCATTTGCGACGCTAAATTTCTCCTCTATAGCCTGTATTAGGTATTCACTGGACAATGACTTCGTAGGAGACTAAGAACGGCAGTTACATTGACTACAAAACTCAACGCTGTGTTAAACACAGAACTGTTGGGAATGATGATATTTACAAGTTACACGAGGGGCGTTCAATAACAAATGAAATTCGGTTTCTTCCTCGGCCAGTTTCTGTTGAAAAAATTTGTATATTGGTGTGGGATATCGTGGAATATTCCCCTATGGATTAACGAGAGTCCAGTAGGTGGCGGAGCTATGCTTAGGTTTCACACTAGCGTCTGAAACGGAAGTGCGTTCCAAGCCGATATTCATAGGCGCTTGCAGAATTTTAACTGGGACCTGGAAGTGAACAAAAGCACAACGAGTCGTTGCTCTAGGCGTCGGTCGCCATAGCACCAAGGTCGCGCAAACCTGTCCTAGATCTACCGTGTGCTGGCTGACGGCAGACCGCTGCAACTCCTGCTTAGGACATTGAAGAAACGACTTCAGCATGTTCGTCGTCTCAAAAATGGAAACGAACTTCTCCTCCTCCATGACGACACAAGGCCTCACACGATTCTGCACACCCATGAGGAGCTCACAAAACTTCATTGCACTGCTCTTCCTCATCCACTCTACTGCCCGGATTTCACACCTTGCAACTTTCATCTGTTTGGCCCAAAGAAAGAAGTACTCCATGGGAACCAGAACGTGAGTGGTGGGGAGGTTATTGATGCAGCAAAATGTTGGCTCCGACGTAGATCACTAGACTGGTGCCACGCTGGCGTACAGTGCTTCCCAGTAAGGTGGCGTAAGGCCGTCGCAGTAACGGAGATTATATTGAAACACAAGGTTTTGTAGCCAGAGCAGAGAGGAATAATATTATGCATCGAAATCCTGAGTAAAACCAACTTACTTTCAGAAAGAAATGTATACCTCATTGAACGCCTGTAGTAGTTGTTACAATAGCTGGTACATTTTGCTTAATGGAGGGCCATTTAGTAGTGGTAGTGGTAATTTTGTTCGTCCGTAGATCACTGTTACAAGGATACCGGACACCTCTTTGTATTAGAATTAGCGAACATCAAAATTAGTGTAATTCGTATATGTGGGCACTTACGTGTTAAAAGGTCTAGTTTGAGAAGGATGGGACAGGCAGTTGGTCGTCGCCTTGTGGTAGTAACCATCTCGGCATTTGAATGAAGTAATTAAGGGAAACCATAGGAAACCTACATCATCATAGACGGATGAAAATCGGAGCCATTCCAAATGAACTGTTTAAAAAAGGGCTACATCATTCGGTTTATCCTTATTGTGCAATACTGTTTTACAAAGAAATTACTTAATAATGTAAAAGCCTATTTCTATACTGTCCAATCACTTCACAAACTACACGCGTTCCCTTGAAGTTTAGTAGTTTGAGATAACCGTCCAAATCAAGCTAAAGTATTCCGAATCCAAGAGCAGATGACATGAATTCTTAGTGGTGTGAACCCTAGCAGATAGTGCAGAACTTTTTTTTCATGGCAACGAGTTCCATTCCTTCTGTCTGTCTATGTATTTAACCTTTGATTTAATTTACCACCAACGTATCTTTGTTGATGTCTTCTGTGTCGGAATTGAAGAAAATACTTGTAACGACTAAAAGTAATTACATGTATATGTTGCTAGGTTACTAGTAACATATCTATCAAAGTACCATTCTTTACTGATCCAAATATCAAAACTCATCAGGCTGCTAAAGTGAGACAAGTGGCAGTGCTGGAAACGCAAATCCGCTGCGTAACGGTGAGAAAACAAATACGTTTGACCTATTACATTGTTTGAGCTAGAAATATTTCTTGGATTTTCCAACTGTGGTCTAATAGTTTACTGACATTTTAAACCTTTTTCCGGGTCAGTGTGCCCATTACAGATTTCACCGATACAATGGAGATTCGCAGGACGTGCACCTTCGAATTACTTTTTTCTGCAACGGTCAAGTTTTCTGTTGAAACGCCGTTTCAGAAGTCTTTCCTTACCTGGTACCTCAAATTGCTTTGCAGATATCGTCCGATATTGCCTTTCCCTTTCACACTACTGTTACTAACGTTAGAGCTATTCAAAGGTTTAAAGTAACATTCCAGTGACTGTAACATCTGGCTAACTCCTGAAATATATAGTTTTGATTACTGTTGTTAACTGTGAATTCTTCTCTGCTCTTTAGCATGAAATGACATGTCGATGATTAAAGAGATTAACCCTAGTTGGGAGCCAATAATTAAGGGACATCAGCAATTAAATGAAATCAAGCACAAAGGTTTATGATAATAGGGGACCGATAAGTGAAAGAAAGAGACCAGATAAATAAAACGTGAAATATTGCCTTTATTTCAGCAACTTTTGCACACAAACGAAACAAAAATTATAAATCTCAGGGCCGATTTGAATGGGCCTGTACATGACCCAGTTATTAAGGGTAGGAAGGGGCCAGTAAATCGTCTCAGCATTACTCGTGATCATTTGTTCTGTGGAGTTGTCGGCGACAGGCGCTGCGTCGGTACGGCGCGTCACCTCGGAGCTGTGCGGCACGATTCGGCCGCTTTCATCGGCGATCCACGGCTTTACGGCAATGCCTAGTTACGGCCTTTGCGTTGTCTGCCCGTTGCAGGTTGCGCCTTCGAAGCTGATATGGATAGAACAGCTCCCCAAGTTCTCTTGTTTCCTGGATGTCACACCGACTCCCTTCAGTTTTCACCCATCTCGGAACGATTTACCGAAAATTTGCTCCACTCTACGTTGTCATCGGCAGACAAAATCTGCAATGCGCCCAATCACTGATAGCCATTTCATGACCACGCCTTCCAATGCACGGTGGAAATGTCCTAGCATCCAGGGGCTGGGGTATGCCTCGGGAATTGCCATCTTTCTAATGATTTCATCTACATCTACATCTACATTTATACTCCACAAGCCACCCAACGGTGTGTGGCGGAGGACACTTTATGCGCCACTGTCATTACCTCCCTTTCCTGTTCCAGTCGCGTATGGTTCGCGGGAAGAACGACTGTCTGAAAGCCTCCGTGCGCGCTCTAATCTCTCTAACTTCACATTCGTGATCTGCTCGGGAGGTATAAGTAGGGGGAAGCAATATATTCGATACCTCATCCAGAAACGCACCCTCTCGAAACCTGGCGAGCAAGCTACACCGCGATGCAGAGCGCCTCTCTTGCAGAGTCTGCCACTTGAGTTCGTTAAACATCTCCGTAACGCTATCACAGTTCCCAAATAACCCTGTGACGAAACGCGCCGCTCTTCTTTGGATCTTCTCTATCTCCTCCGTCAACCCGATATGTTACGGATCCCACACTGATGAGCAAAACTCAAGTATAGGTCGAACGAGTGTTTTGTAAGCCACCTCCTTTGTTGAATGACTACATTTTCTAAGGACTCTCCCAATGAATCTCAACCTGGTACCCGCCTTATCAACAATTAATTTTATATGATCATTCCACTTCAAATCGTCCCGCACGCATACTCCCAGATATTTTACAGAAGTAACTGCTACCAGTGTTTGTTCCGCTATCATATAATCATACGATAAAGGATCCTTTTTTCTATGTACTCGCAATGCATTACATTTGTCTATGTTAAGGGTCAGCTGTTCCTAGCTTGGATCGCTCATTTTTTCGAAGTCGTCGTAAGTGTAGCCACATAGAATTTCTTTCTAACAGCATTCTCCATATGAGGTTTGGACACTCCCAAGTTCCTGTTTCGTCTATGAATGTGTTGGCGTTCGTGATGTATAAGGAATACCCTTACTGTCCAGACAACCATTGTTTAAGCACACTTTTTCACGGTTTTGAAGTTTCACAGCCTGACTACGAATTCTTGGCGCTTTTGTGTTTTCGGGGATCCTGGAATCGTCGACACGTTCTTGCCTTCTAAGACAGATAAAGCAGCTACTGCCAGGTCAGAAGAATTCACACGCATTCACACACGCATTCTTGATAATCCGTCCGCGTGGCTACAGGCGTACATCATGTTTCGCACACTTCTCATTGTCCGCCAGGCTCCTCACGAAGTTTCCATTCTTAAGCGAGGCGAAGGCAGCCTCTTGCCAACCTGTGCTGCTCCACAATGGCTCTTCCTCTTCCTGGAACACTGGCGCTTGAGCTGGCTAAAGTGAGGCCCGACGGAGATATCGAATTACTTGGCCAAAAATGGCTCTGAGCACTATGGGATCCAACTTCTAAGGTCATCAGTCCCCTAGAACTTAGAACTACTTAATCCAAACTAACCTAAGGACATCACACACATCCATGCCCGAGGCAGGATTCGAACCTGCGACCGTAGCGGTCGCGCGTTTCCGGACTGTAGCGCCTAGAGCCGATCGGCCAACCCGGCGGGCTATCGAATTACTCTTGTTGATTTAGATCAGTACCCTTTCTATATTTCCATTGTGTTTTGTCACATCAATTTGAAGGCAGTTTTGAATAGTTATGACTAATAGAGATTATTGAGCTACTTTCCTGTTTTACTTTGCATCAAACTCTCCCTTTTCTTTCAGAAGTTTATTTCTTTTCACGTTTAGTTTCCTGTTACAGTCTTCATATCTACAGGTTTAATGCGTTCTTCTGTTTGCACAATTATTACCGATGAATTGTTATCGTTTTGTCTACATTTGTCCAAACTTTATTTTCTAAGAAGACAAAATTTTGAATTTTTTGTGGCATTTCCCGACATTTTCAAATATATTCTAACAATGTACATGCCTCACTACTTGCCGAATGTGTTTCTTTGTTTTCGTGAATAATACACTACTGGCCATTAAAATTGCTACACCAAGAATAAATGCAGATGATAAACGGGTATTCATTGGTCAAATAAATTATACTAGAACTGACATGTGAGTACATTTAAACGCTATTTGGGTGCATAGATCCTGAGAAATCAGTAGCCAGAACAATCATCTCTGGTCGTAATAACGGCCTTGATACGGCTGGGTATTGAGTCAAACAGAACTTGGATAGCGTGTACACGATACCACAGTTAATCAAGAGTAGTGACTGGCGTATTGTGACGAGCCAGTTACTCGGCCACCATTGACCAGACGTTTTCAATTGGTGAGAGATCTGGAGAATGTGCTGGCCAGGGCAGCAGTCGAACATTTTCTTTATCCAGTAACGCCCGTACAGGACCTGCAACATGCGGTCGTGCATTATCATGCTGAAATGTACGGTTTCACAGAGATCGAATGAAGGAGAGAGCCACGGATCGTAACACATCTGAAACGTAACGTCCACTGTTCAAAGGGCCGTCAATGCGAAGAAGAGGTGACCGAGACGTGTAACCAATGACACCCCATACCATCACGCCGGGTGGTACGCCAGTATGGCGATGACGAATACACGCTTCTAATGTGCCTTCACTGCGATGTCGCCAAACACGGATGCGACCACCATGATGCTGTAAACAGAACCTGGATTCATCCGAATAAATTACGTTTTGCCATTCGTGCACCCAGGTTCGTCGTTGAGTACACCATCACAGGCGCTCCTGTCTGTGATGCAACGTCAACGGTAACCGCAGCAATGGTCTCCGAGCTGATTGTCCATGTTGGTGTAAACGTCGTCGAAATGCTCGTGCTGATGTTTGTTGTCTTGCAAACGTCCCTATCTGTTGACTCAGGGATCGAGACATGGCTGCACGATCCGTTACAGCCATGTGGATAAGTTGCCTGTCCTCTCGACTGCTAGTGATACGAGGCAGTTGGGATCCAGCACTGCGTTCCGTATTACCCTCGTGAACCCACCGATTTCATATTCTGCTAACAGTAATTGGATCCAACACGGCGTTCCGTATTATCCTCTGAAAAGCTAATATTTGCATATCACAGCACCTTCTTCCTGTCGATTAAATTTCGCGTCTGTTGCACGTCATCTTCGTCGTGCAGCAATTTTAATGCCCGGTAGTGTATCTATTTTTTTCGTGTGGGATCCCTTTCAATTCTGATATAATTTCAGACTGTCAAATCAACTAAAATTCCTTTATTGTCTGACGAAACATATTCACCACTATGTTAGTCAACTCTCTATCCATTTTTCTCTGGTATAATGGTAAATGAACTCTACTCCTTCACATAATTAGCAGCATTGATTTGTGGGATTAAGGCTTTGTCATGTTCAACGTTAACAGTCAGTCGCATGCATTCGTGTCGCTCCTTCGCCTCGGAATATCGCCGCACTTCCATCGCCGATTGCGTGTTCCTACCTTCACGTTGACTTTGTAGGTTACTAGTACGCCTAACAGCGACGACACGAAGCGCGGGTCAGCCTACATGGCAGGCGCTGCCGCAAAAGGGAACGGCCCACTAATGGCACCTGCACAGCACACCACCCACCGCTCAGCTCTCCGCAGGCACCGCTCCCCTTCGCTAACGCCGTCGTAGCCAGTCAAGCGAAAAATGGATGAGCATAAAAAGAGCCGACCTGAAAAGGGCCTAGGAAAACCTTTAATAATTGCAGGAAGCCTCTACAAATTGACAATCCTTTATCTTTTCGCCTTTTCTTTCACCGCTTCCACGATCTTTCTCTCAGTGTTCTTCCCTCCGCTGCCACTTGCTCCCGCTGTTTCTCTTTGCCTGTGAACTTAGCAGCTAACGCTGTGACCTAACTGTGTAATTTCTTATCTCGTATCTGAGCCGTAAATGGCGTATTCCGTATCTGCGCCATTTTTAATTTTGTTTTCATTACATTTCAGAGATTGCTTTCTGTATCTCTTGAGCTGTCGTCAGGGTAGCAACAGCGTTCTTACGTGTTAGCTTCTAGCCCGAATACTTTCTGTTTTTACCCATGGAACGTCGTAAATCCGATTTCACTTCATGACTGTAAAATGTGTATCTCTCTCATAAAATGAATAACTATTAGCAACATTTTATCGTATGTTATAACATGTTCCATAAGCAATATTGGAATTATAAATGAAAAGTTGTATTACTACAAGTGTTGACGCGTATATATGCAAAAGATAATCGTAGATATGAAGAAAACATGTGGATTGTCATCTGCTGTAATAGTGGCTATGGGTACTATTCTCTTTCACATGTGATTTGCAGTCACTCGATTCGAAATAGGCTAATATATACAAAGTTATTTAGGTTTAGACGAGAAAAGCACACTTAATATAACAGAAGAGTTAAAATGAATTACCTCAGTTTTGGTAATTTTGCTGTTGAACCCACCTGAAACTTTCGATTTTGTTTCAGTGAACACCAATAAAAATTGTCGCATAAATACATATCTGGAATACAACAGGTTTCCCAAACAAAGGTAGCTTACATTTACGATTCGGTGATGTACTTAAGTTACTTCTCTTCATAGGAAATCAAATACACAGTCTGTGCCTAAATAGTATCGGATGAACAACATCATCATTCTCCTGTGAAATAAAATATGAATAGATAAATAAATCTTATGCCCATTTTCGTAGGAAATCTACTACGATTAAGTATAACATGGTTTAAACTCAAAACAAGGCTACTAGTAACAATAAATTAAATAAAATTTATTGCAAGTCAATGACACTTTTAGCAATGGATAACGAAGGTAATTTTCTTCTAGCAGTGCAGCTCTAGGTATTATGGATTATTTATGCACATTTTTATTAACGAACCAGTTAGGATATTGAGAATGTGGAATCAGAAGACAGAAACTCCTTCAAGAGGTGGCTAAAAGATTGTTGTCAGTAAATACTAATTTTATTATCAATGCTAAATGATCTCTGTTGTACAAGTAATGTTACCGTTGGAAAGAAATACTTAATTCAGCCACAAATTTCATTAGTAAGTGTTCTTATAGGACGGAGTCACTTTTCGAAAGATAAGAAATATTGTATCAATCACATTGGTAGGCGTCTTTCTACATCTGAATCATGAAATCAATTCAAATTACGCACCAGTCGCATTAGAGAGATGCTAATGGCTCCGCTATCAGGATGCAAATCATGTTTGCTTTAAATACACGCTATAGCGGTTGCCAGCGTTTGAGACTAGACATGGTGAGTTTGTTAGGCAAGAATGCCTCTAAGGAAACAAAAACATCAACAACACCTCACTGAATTTCAGTGAGGTCTTTTAATAGGACTACCAAAAGGTGAATGTTCCTTCTACTGTATTGCTGGAAGACTGGGTAGTAACGTAGCAACTGTACACGATTGCTGGCATCGGTGGTCACGAGAAACGTACGGTGTCAAGAAGACTGGACACCTGACAGCCATGTTCACTACCGAGATGGAAGACCATCGTCGTTGGAATATGGCTTTGACGCATCATTACTGGATCTGCTGCCGGAATGCGAGCACCAGTAGGTACCACCGTGACGACTAACTGTCACAAACCGATTACTTCAAGACAGTTAGAGCCAGACGCCCTGTAGCGTGCATTCCACTGACCCCAAACCACCGCCGTTTGCAAGTGGCTTGGTGTTAAGTGAGAGCTCATTGCAGAACAGATTGGAACTCTGTCGTGTATTCTGATAAAAGCCGGTTCTGCCTCGGTGCCAGTGATGGCAGTAAATTGGGTAGAAGGTGGCCAGGGAAGTGCTGCAACCAGCTGCCTGGACATGACTGGAGCTACACCAGGTTTTATGGTGTGGGGCATGAGGTCATATGACAGCAACAGGGTTCTCGTGGGCATCCCACACACCCTGGTCGGCCGGGGTGGCCGAGCGTTTCTAGGCGATACAGTCCGGAACCGCGTGACCGCTACGGTCTCAGGTTCGAATTCTGCCTCGGGCATGGATGTTTGTGTCGTCCTTAGGTTAGTTAGGTTTAAGTAGTTCTAAGTTCTAGGAGACTGATGACCTCAGATGTTAGGTCCCCCCCCCCCCCCCACACACACCCTGTCTGCAAATATGTACGTCAGTCGGATGGTTCGACCTGTTGGGCTGCCGTTCATGAACAGTATTTAAGGCGATGTTTTCCAACAGGACAACGCTCGCCCATATTCCGTTATCGTAACCCAACATGCTCTACAGAGTATCGACAGGTCCCCTTGGCTTGAGCGATCACCAGTATCTCCAGTCGAACATGCATGGGACATCATGGGAGACAGCTCCAGCCTAATCCACAGACAGCAATAACCGTCCTTGTATTCACCGACTAAGTGCAACCGGCATGGAAATGCATCCCAAAACTGGCATCTGGCACCCATACAACACAATGGATGCACGTTTGTATGCTTGTATTCAACGTTCTAGCCGTTATACCAGTTACTGATGTACCAGCATGTCACATTTGTCGTAGCTTATCTCGCGCTTGCATTAACGTGTGCTCTTGCAATGTTAATCTTTTAAATGTGTTATCTAATCAAATGAGTTCCAGAAATTTCATTACGCTACATTAACTATTTTTTGGTGTTCCGTTTTCTTGTTCCATCAGTGTAAGGCAGATAGAGGCCAGATAAGTACGTAGGTACTTCGAACAGTAAGTTCTACATGTGTTCCCACTCTTAATTGTGCAACGAGACTGGCGCATTTTCAGAAGACCACACATGTCAAGTTTTCTCTGCAGAGACACTTCTGCTACGCTATAGATTACAGATGCATCACAATATAGACTGTAGAGCTACGGTAGATGCAAACGTACTCTAAAGTTGAAATACACCGATAAGCACGGTTCCACTGGGCAAAACGTTTAAACTGCACCGAACATCAGCTTTTCATTCTAGCAGTAAATGAACCTAATGCAATGTTGCGGTTCAGCCTTAGTGAAATCGTGCATCAATTTGAGGGAGCCCGCACAGGCGTAGGTGATGCTAATCAAGACCTTGAACCAAGTAGTTTCCATCTTTACGTCGATATGACAGAAAGGAGGGAAAAGCGTGTTTCAAAGACGAGGACGTTCACGCAACTGTTCCCAAATGGCTTCGTGAGCAAGGAGTACATTTTTATCATCGAGGACTTGAATGATTTGCAGAATGTTTTGACTGCTATTCGCAAAGACTTGGTGAATATGTTGAAAACCAGTGTCATATATCTGTGTGACTCTGAAGTGCAGTACAGCTTTCGATAGAAATTTCTTTGTCCTGCCACAGTAATTTATAACTTATTAAGAACACTCGTACAAAACACACTCACTATACATATACCGTAACTTTACTGCATCATCTCAGTATCTTTTTCCCTGGAAACATGTAAGCTGTTATTTTGCCTCTGAGTAGCGGCTTAAAGTGCCCATTCTCGGAAGGTACAACGTTTCTTGGATAACTCAGGTGCCATACTTGACAACCTGCACAGCGATTTCACGCTGGAAAACCAAAGAGTGCTAAAAGCTGTTTAACTGTCGGTTACGTCTTGGGACCTAACAAAGACCACTGAAAAACGGAAAGAGGCTGAATAATTTGATCACATAGTACACACAAACATAAACTGAGTTTTACATTCAATTATATAACATAATACACTGTCGTTATACCTTTTTCTTTTACGAACAGATATCTAACAGGGTATGGCAATAATATACTAAATGGCTACGAAGTCTTTCGCAAAACAGAGTCCTTGAATGCAAAGATCTGGGCTCACTTGTCATGTCAAACTTGGATAAAATCCCAAGCTTCCCATGACTGCCTATATCGTCATCGTCAGGGGCGAAGACTGACTGTCGTGAAGTGACGAGGCTCCAACTTTTATACCCCCGGGACGCGCTGGTTCCGTGTTGTTGTCACGACGCAATCGAGTCAACCAGTTGCGGTACTGTGGGTATAAAAGTGGAAGCCTCACCAGTTCACGACAGCCAATCTTAGCCACTGACGACGACGAAGGAGGATTTTATCTAGGTTAGGCGTGGCAAGTCACTCAATAACTTCTTAAGAAAATACAAAATGTTTAAAGGAAGTATTACATATTGCTGCAGCATGTAGTATTAGTCAAAAGTAGATTAAAAGTGTCCAAAACGAGTGATCGTTAAGATATGGGCCAATCTCTCCTCCCACCCCCGTCCGTCAGTTACGTGGAAGTAGACACTACATGCAATGCTGTATGTGGTTGCCACGCATCCTGAGAAGTCCTTCAACTCTCTTTGCAGTGAATCCCTCACACTTACAAATACAGTTGCTTCCATTCGCACTGCGTTACATATATTGGCCACAGGATCCTATGGAGTCTACGTATTATCGATGAGCAATGCCAGCAGCCAGAAATCCAACATAATCAGGTTAAGTTGCTGTGAGGTTCTGTCCTTGACCTTCTGCGGAGGTGACGTCTTCAATGGCGCTGATATTTCATCTAGCAGAAATCGGTGAAACACAGCCTCTGTTAATCTGTTTGGTAAGGTGTTGGGCATTGTCAATCTGTCACCGACAGTTCCTGCCGATAGACTGACAATAAAGGCGATCATCCATGATTGCTCGACGATCTGCATTTTCCCATACTCGTGCATTGTGGTAGCTTATGATACCGTCACATGTATATCCTGTCTTACCTGTAGATACATTGCAGGCTGTGAACTATGAATCTTCAGCAGGCTATATGTCAATAGTTATTCGTTTCCAGAATCATTATTACAATATCTTTTCGTCCAGTTTTGACCAACACTGCATCCTATAGAAAAACTAAAGAAATCTGATGTCCTCAGCTATCTATCCAGGTAATTCACATCATAATACTTACAACATGATAACCTGTTTCCGATTAGTCCTGTAGCACAAGGCCTGCACCCTGTCCATGACTACGAACGTTCAGCAGAACACTTTTATTTCTAGTTCACTGATTCTGATCATAGTTAAAATTCTATCAGCACACAGCCACAGTAAATTTCTCAAGGTAAATCATTTTCCTCCATAGGCTCTTCTTTTTAGAAATAAAAACTTTATTTCGTTATTTAGCAATTAACTAATTTTGCACCATTGGTCCTCAGTTATTAAATTACCATTATGTTTATAAAATCTCGCACTTAATTTAAACGAAAGAGATCAATACAAGCGCAGAAATGCCTGCTAGTTCGGTAACTTGAATGCATGTGATCCGAACTTGTTTCCGTAACTACACAGCAATCGTACTAGGGGACGTTCTCGGCTCTCTGCAACAGTCGCACTAACTGACTGGAATATCTGTGGTTCCGTTTTGCACATCACTGTCGCTGGGCGGAGTGGCTGCGGGGATCACTCAGCCAATGAATTTTTAATTGTGTGGCCTGTCTGAGTACTAAGAATACAGGTAGAGTGAGAACCTGACGAGTAGTCAACAGGGGCGGTTGTTTCTTGGACGTCACGGGGAGCGGACACGCGGACACACTGTTTGTGCAGATATATGTGTTTTCTGAAGAGCTGGTAGAAGCTGGTAGTGTCTTCTGCGGTTATCTCACAGTGTTAGCTGGATGTTGAAATGTTTGTTGCTCGTTATTCTCACACAGATTGTCGAACTATGTGTGATCAAACACATCGCTTGTGAGCCAGGTAGGCGCACTACACATCGAATAAAAGTTTTCCAGTGTTTTTCTTCAGTCTAAATGTTACAGAAGCGTTTTTGCTTCACGTTGATAGATGTTGCAACCTTATTTGTTAAATTTCGGCATACATCCTTCTGTGATAAACCATACGTGTGTTGAGCGACTGACACGCAACCCAGATCATATAAATGTTTTCACAGTGACTGTTTCTCCTCTCTGATTGCCACAGAAGGGATTTCGCTTGCCACTGTGGTACAAATTACGAAGTTAATTGATCAGTTCCAGAGTGTTTGCTTTGTGTCAAAATACACGTGAACTGTACCTCATGAGAGCCCAGTCGTTTGAAATTCTTCAAATTGCCACTCACCAATGGGGATTGTCTTCTTATGTTAAGTCGGCAGCTGTTGTATGCGCAATACATCTTTTCATAAGCTTAACTTCCTGTGTATTATTGCAACAAGTCGTTTCTCGTATCAACGTAGTGTAATTGTAACCTCCTGGCATTGTTGTATCTTAACGAGCGCGTTTTCTGCATGCGTTTGTCCTAAATACTCCTACAACGTGCCCATTTATTTATTAATCTCTGTAAAACATGGTTTTCGTACTTTAGTATGCTTTGTTATTTGAAAATGATTCCTGTTTCTCCCTCTTATTACACAAAAGATATGGATTTTTACATTCCTGTATAATAAACGTCGTTTACAGTATTTTATTGTTATCCAGTTCCTAGTACACCATGCTAACCATATATGGTACTCACTGCTTCTATCATGTAAGCACCAAATGAGTCAAACTTTTTGAGGTGTTTTGCGTATTACAAAGGTAGAATCAGAGTGGTGAACTAGGCATTATCACACTTTCCCGGTTAGTTGCAAATATGACTACTTCTAATCCACATTTTACATCCTCAGTGTCAAATTGTTATTCAGTTAGGTAGCTTACATGGCAATTCCCCGTGCCAGTAATTCCTTTTGGCTATGATTTATAAATCACCCAAGGAATTTACAGAATCACTGTCACACGAAAACTCTGAAACCTGCGTTACTTGTCGAAGTACTCTCCCTGCAGGTGAACTCATTTTTCACAACGTCGACGCCGTGATTCCATGGCCACTGGGAAAGCTACATTAGGAGTCTGTGGCTTGAAGACTGGAAAGTCACTGATCCAATGGCGGCATGGCTAGCTTCTAGTGAGCTGACTGAAATCCATGTCTCATCCATTGTCACAATCGATGAAAGTCCCAGTCATGCCATCACTACGCGTCAATATTGCCTGTGCTGGAAAAGTCACCGAGTGAGGTGCCGCCGTGGTTAGTACACTGGACTCGCCGTCGGGATGACGACGGTTCAAAACCGTGATTTCCCTGAATCACTTCAGGCAAATGCCAGGATGATTCCTTTGATAGGGTACAGCGGATATTCTCGCCCATCCTTCCCTAATACCATGGGACCGATGACCTAGCTCTTTGTTCCCTCCCCCAAAACAAGCAACCAACCTGAAAACGTCGCTGTTTTATCAGTCCTTCCTCTCGCCGCTGCCGCTAGAGTTCTGTGTGGTGTACAGTGCTGCCATCTTTGTCACGGGTTCACAAGAGGTGCACGCATGAAACGAACCGCACATTCGTTTCTGTTTGCAGCCGTGAGGAGAAAAGAAAAAGGTGCTTTAACTCTACTGCACAATCACAGTAGGTATGGGCCTAAGTGCATAACTGAATTGGAAAAATGATACTAAATTACGAAACAAATGCTCAAATAAGAACTGAGGACGTGGGAAAATGCTGTCCTTTAATATAATGCTCCAAGTTTGTAGGACCCTATAAACTGTGTCACCTAACACCTGCAACGAGTGCTACTGGCATGCGTTACTTTGCCGTCGGAGAAGAGAGGGAAGTGGCAGCCTGCTTCGTAGGTGAGAGGGCGGGAGAAAGTACAGTGAAAACGGCGGCGGCCGTACGTAGAGCTCGGAACGAGGCCAATAAGGAGCACGCAGGGCCGGCAAGATTGCGTTAGCGGCGCGTAATTGCTCCGGGCTGGCCCTTCATTAGCGCGGGGCGAGCCTCCGCACCCCGCAATTACAGCCGGCCTCTGTGTCACCGTCAGCTGACGCTAACGGCCGGCGGGATGCCTACCTGTCCAGGGGAGCGCTGCCCGCCTCACACAGTGTCCGCCGTGGGGGCGCGGGTTTCATCTTACGCGTGGAAGCGTTTAACTGCTGCGACTCACGGTGATGTAGACACGGGGCAGAAAATTACTCATACCAGGAGGCATCGTGTTACTACCATCTCTAGGCTTGATAACGGCCTCACTTTAGGGAGGAGGAGAGTAAACACGATCCTTCATATATACTACACGTTTCACGTAGAAGTGAGCAACTTAACACTGTTAGCACTTTTGTAACTTATGAGGGTGTGGTGCCTCCGAATTTTTTATTCTCTTCTCAGTACCAACATCATACGTATTACGTGGTCGACTTTGCCACTTCGCCAACTCTAGTTCCAGCCCTCAACCGCTAGAGACTTCAGAACTGTAGCGTTTAGCCTAGCAGAGTTTAACAGAACTTTGTCGTTGCGTGGGAAACGGCGTGCTGTATTTGTGTTTCTAAACGCAGAAAACATGCCTCCAATTGGAACCCATAGAAGGACGAATGCTGTGTACGGTGACGAACGTATCGGCATCAGTAATGTGCGTCACTAAGTCATTCGTACTCATAACGAAGGTTACGGTCCTACTAACCTGAGCTTGGCCCCATCCGATTTTCATCTGTCTCCAAAACATAAAGAACGCCTCCGAGGGCTTCAATTTGATACAGATACAAGCAGAGGTGAGGTTGTGGCACCATCAACTAATAAACTTTATTCAGGGACGGTATCAACAAACTGGTCTGCCGTTGGTAGAAATATGTTCGTCACCAAGGTGACTATGTTGAAAAATATAAATTAAGACAAGAAGAATAACCATCTAGAGTGTTAATAAACTATGTAGTATTTAACAAGCTGTTAAGATCTTTCACATAAAAAATTTGGAGGCATTACTTTTCAGCAAGCCCTCGTAATTTACAGAAATATGTACTGCGATATTTAATTTCCGCATAAAGAGAATTCTGATCCTAACAGGTGACAATTAAGATACGATGTGGTGACAATGAACATGTATGAGAAAATTTTTAACACTGGTAATAACGCGAGCCTGGTGACAGAGTAATGTGTAGATGACAAACTGGTTTGTAGGGCGATGCACTGTGGCGTCAGTACCAAAACTTTAATCCCGTAGTGCAGAATAACATTGAAACCAACACTTCATTAACAAGTGACGCCGACAGTTAAAATTAGAGGTATGTGAGCGACCGACTTTTCGGACACAGTTGCATTATTCGACATACGGCTCTACTGCTGTACTGTGTTCTGAGGACCCTTTGTCTTTCCTCATTATCCGTCTACTAGGCCAGACAGTAAATCACAATTTCAAATAAAAAATGAGAACTAATGACATGATCCTTCTCCTGTGGTGGATGGGGAGGGAAACTTTACAGAAAATTGCCTACCCCGTCCACCACATTTTCTTAGATCATCAGTCACCTGACCGGCTTGATGCAGCCCGCCACGAATTCGTGTTCTCTGTCAACCTGTTCGTCTCAGAATGAAACTTGCACCCCATCCTCCTCAACTATTTGTTTGATATTTCCAATCTCTTTCTTCCCTACATATTTGACCTTCAATAGTTCCCTCAAATGCCATAAGCATTATTCCTTAAAGCTTCAGCTCACATCCTATCAACCTGTTCCTTCTTCATGTCAATGTTCCTCCTCTTGTTAATTCCACGGAGAACCTCCTGATTTATTAGCCATCATATTTTCAACATCCGCCTAGAGCACCACACCTCAGTCTCTTTGTTTCTCAACTTTCCGGTGTTCCCACAGTCATGACTTACTTCCATGTAATGCCACTCCAGATGCAGCGTCAGAAACCTATTCTTGAAATTATGGCAGGTTTTTGGCATTAGTAGACTTCCTTAGTCTGGAATGTCCCGTTTCGCTGTGTTAAGCTTTCTCTGCCCGGATTCACCTGTTAAGCGCTATTTTGTTGCTGAGGGAAGATAATGTCTTCTATTTGATGGTATCCAATTCTGGTGTTGAGCTTATGGCTAACTCAGTTCTGCTACACCTGACGTCTTACTTTGTGTTAGTATAACAGTATTGTGGGCTATCATTAGGCGGTTGATCCCGTTTAACAAATCAAGCAGTTAGTTCTCACTTTTACTGTGGATATCAACGTCATCAGCTCATCTTATCGTTAATATCCATTCACCATGAACTTTAATCGTAATCATGAATCTTCTACTCCTGTGACAGCTTCTTCAAGCATCGAACAGCGTGGGTGGATGACAACACCCCGGTCTTACCCCTTTTCTAATCCGAACAAAAATGGTTCAAATGGCTCTGAGCACTATGGGACTTAACTTCTGAGGTCATCAGTCCCGTAGAACTTAGAACTACTTAAACTGAACTAACCTAAAGACATCACAGACATCCATGCCCGAGGCAGGATTCGAACCTGCGACCGTAGCGGTCGCGCGGCTCCAGACTGTAGCGCCTACAACCGCTTGGCCACTTCGGCCGGCTAATCCGAACAATTAATTACCCGTTTTTCCCTACAGATTTCATATTTTCTTCTGATAATTTCGAATATTATGCCTCATTTTGCATTGTCGAATGAACGTTTTACTTTAACGAATCCTATGAATGTGTCTTTTTCCTGTCTTGCTTCCATTATCAAGGACAACCTGAGAGCTGCTTCTCTGTTGCCTTTACCTTTTTTAAAGCAAAACTAATCGCCAACTAATGGATTTTAAGCTTTCCTATCTTCTATATATCGTTCCCCAACTGGTTAGGTGCAAGAGCTATTAATATGGTTGTGCAGCTGCCATTCGTAACTGCGGGATGATTCTCCATTAGTTTGATGGTATATTTCCAGATTCAGTTTGTCACAGGAGATCTTGCAAGCTGTCACTTGCCTTTAATCATAAATATATGTCTGAGTGGTGCTAAATGCTATTATCTTTACGTAAAGAAAGGTATTATTTTCCTGAATAATCTTCAAATTATTAACTACACACTTAATTTTTATGTATTAAATTAGTGAATTTAGTCATAGAACTGTTGTTGCCTATGCCTGCAGTCACTTTCGGAACTCAGATTAATAACCAAATTAATTATTATAGTAAGACTGAACCTTGAATTGCTGATGTACACATGAACCATCACAACAAAATAAAAACAGTGGATAGTTGAGAGAGTATGAATGAGAACAGTGGCGTATTTAAATTTACAACAATAACAAATTTTATTGATTCTTTATAACTACAGCGAGCTGATAAATCTTGCAAAAAAAGAAAATGACGAACACAAATCAGATACTAGATTGGCCAAACGTTCATTGGAGGAAGCTATACAAATTCTCCCCTGACTTAATCTCTTTTACAACGTAATCTGACTTCGTTTAGATGAATGTATTATGAGGCCCAACTTTATTCAAATGGAATCAAGAAAGACTAAGTACACCACAAACTATGATTGACCGGAGAACAGAGAGCTAGGAATATCTTTTAACAACCCTACACCGCTGCAACAGTATTTCACACTTTCACCTTCATTTCGGCGGCGGCAGAAAGCGGCGCACTGTGGGCCAGAAGCGGCGTGTTGCTGCAGCTGTAATGTTCTAACGCATCCACGAAAATTTGCAAACTACGCCACCTGGCGTTCTGATTATCAGGACGCGGAAAACATCCATAACAAG
The DNA here is from genome assembly GCF_023864345.2 of Schistocerca serialis cubense. NCBI lineage: Eukaryota > Metazoa > Arthropoda > Insecta > Orthoptera > Acrididae > Schistocerca > Schistocerca serialis. The sequence goes on from NC_064638.1 coordinate 1,192,730,711, forward strand.
GCCTAAAAACTCTCAAGACTTCATTGTGACGTGCACCCATTCGTTGGTCTGGCCAAACCAACTCGACTAACAGGCACGACGGGGTGTGCTGGAATTGTTAAACGTCAGACAACCGACTCAAAACACATGATATGTCCTAGATGATATGCAGTTCTACTGTCGGTACAGTTGTAAACTATCACTGATTCTTAGTCAGCCACAAGATAGAGACCACAAGCCTCTTCCACTAGGGAAAGACCTGAAGATCTCCACAGGGGGGAGGACCAGAAGACGAAGAAGGCAAAGAATCACGAAGACTTTCCACCAAGCCTCCACTTTTCATATACTGAGAGGAGCCAAACAGAGACTCATAACGTATGCTGTCTGTAGAAAGAAGATGAGCCATTGTGAGTTAACGAGCATTGCGCTCTAATTTAAATATATGGCTGAAAGGGTCAACCTGCAGGAATTGTGATACAAACCCTGTCGTTCAGGACCGTGTGCCACGAAGGGTGCACATTCACTACAAGATGGGGAAACTCACAGACATCTATTGTCTATTGTCTATTGAGGCCTAAGCGCTGTAGTTTGTGAGTGAGACAGACAAGAACGTACTTCATAGGGAAACCCAACAGAAGCCATTACTGGCCAAGGAGACTTAGCAGTGTTAAATATGGCGGGCCTAAGATCGGCCATAAAGGGAAACATTTGTGAAAACTATTTAATTCTGTAGTAATTCAACGAATGAAGCCACAGTAATTTTAATAAGCCATCCTCCATATATTTTCATGGTGATTCCAATGAATCTTGAATATTGATCATATCTACAATAGTTTAGGATTTACTGTTGAAGTGAAATTAACAAGTTTTGTAACAAAGACCTGAATGCTGAAATCTGAACGCTTTGGTCGACCTTAACGACCGACATTTCATATAGAAGGGCATCATTAAAATGACAAACGTTGTAAATATCAAGTCTGTAACTTTGTTTTCTTAAATGATATAGTAAATTTAAATTGTCAGTATTTTCCATTAAGCATCATATCATCATTTCCTCCACATAAAGCACATTGAACGATGACAGCATGACACCTTACTGAATCATTAGGTAATAGAACATTTATTGTAAAGTTTAGTGCATAATAGCTACTTTTGTTCTTTATTCATTTCTCAGAAAGCACATTGGTGGAAGGCTACTGGTTGTGACATTCAAAGTTGAGAAGGAAATTGTATAGATTCTACTTAAAAGAGTTTAAAAACGGATATTATTGTTACTTTATTTATAACGTGAAAGTGGTCAAGCTTTGATTATTTAAATATGTTAAAATGTAAAATAATGTAGAATAGGCTGTAGCCAATCAGACGGACGGCTTCAGGAAAGGGAACTGCCCTAAGGAAAGGGAACTTAGTCAGTTGAGCGAGGATATTCGACGCGCGGGCAGAGGGAAAGTCCTGATGCAGACCCGAAAGCGGACAGTTTGGCTGGAGACAACAAAGGGAACACTTAGGATTGAGACGCGAAAGCGGACGGTCGGTCATCAGACAGCTAACAAATGAAACGAAGTAGAAAATTTCGCGTTATGTGGCATAGCGGGACTTAGTCTCTCAGCGGTGAGCAGCCGCGCGCCTGGTGTAAACTCTAAATTTCGCGTAGATAACTTGAATTTCGCGATGAGATTGTGTCAAATTGATATGCACTCGAGTGTAAAAGTAACTCTAAATACGACCACTTTCACTATTAGTTTGCTATCTGAATAAACGTTGTTGTTGTTGTTGTTATTGTTGTTGTTGTCTACAGTCCTGAGACTGGTTTGATGCAGCTCTCCATGCTACTCTAACCTGTGCAAGCTTCTTCATCTCCCAGCACCTACTGCAACCTACATCCTTCTGAACCTGATTAGTGTATTCATCTCTTGGTGTCCCTCTACGATTTTTATCCTCCACGCTACCCTCCAATGCTAACTCTGTGATCCCTTGATGCCTCAGAACATGTCCTACCAATCGGTCCCTTCTTCTTGTCAAGTTGTGCCACAAACTCCTCTTCTCCCCAATTCTATTCAATACCTCTTCATTAGTTATCTGATCTACCCATCTAATCTTCAGCATTCTTCTGTAGCACCACATTTCGCAAAACTTCTATTGTCTTCTTGTCCAAACTATTTATCGTCCATGTTTCACTTCCATACATGGCTACACTCAATACAAATACTTTCAGAAACGACTTCCTGACTCTTAAATCTATACTCGATGTTAACAAATTTCTATTCTTCAGAAACGCTTTCCTTGCCATTCCCAGTCTACATTTGATATCCTCTCTACTTCGACCATCATCAGTTATTTTGTTCCCCAAATAGCAAAACTCATTTACTACTTTAAGTGTCTTATTTCCTAATCTAATTCCCTCAGCATCACCTGACTTAATTCGACTACATTCCATTATCATCGTTTTTTTTTTTGTTAGTGTTCATCTTATATCCTCCTTTCAAGACACTGTCCATTCCGTTCAACTGCTCTTCCAAGGCCTTTGCTGTCTCTGACAGAATTACAATGTCATAGGCCGACCTCAACGGCTCTGAGCACTATGCGACTTAACGTCTATGGTCATCAGTCCCCTAGAACTTAGAACTACTTAAACCTAACTAACCTAAGGACATCACACAACCCCCAGTCATCACGAAGCAGAGAAAATTCCTGACCCCGCCGGGAATCGAATCCAGGAACCAAGGTGTGGGAAGCGAGAACGCTACCGCACGACCACGAGATGCGGACGGCGAACCTCAACGTTTTCATTTCTTCTCCATGGACTTTAATACCTACTCCGAATTTTTCTTTTGTTTCCTTCACTGCTTGCTCAATATACAGATTGAGTAACATCGGGGACAGGCTACAAACCTGTCTCACTCCCTTCCCAACCCCTGCTTCCCTTTCATGCCCCTCGACTCTTATAACTGCCATCTGGTTTCTGTACAAATTGTAAATAGCCTTTCCCTCCCTGTATTTTACCCCTGCCACCTTTAGTATTTGAAAGAGAGTATTCCAGTCAACATTGCCAAACGCTTTCTCTAAGTCTACAAATGCTAGAAACGTAGGTTTGCCTTTCCTTAACCTTACTTCTAAGATAAGTCGTAGGGTCAGTATTGCCTCACGTGTTCCAACACTTCTGCGGATTCCAAACTGATATTCGCCGAGGTCGGCCTCTACCTGTTTTTCCATTCGTCTGTAAAGAATTCGCGTTAGTATTTGCAGCTGTGACTTATTACACTGATAGTTCGGTAATTTTTACATCTGTCAACACCTGCTTTCTTTGGGATTGGAATTATTATATTCTTCTTGAAGTCTGAGGGTATTTCGCCTGTCTCATACATCTTGCTCACCAGATGGTGTAGAGTTTTGTCAGGACTGGCTCTCCCAGGGCCGTCACTAGTCCCAATGGAATGTTGTCTACTCCCAGGGCCTTGTTTCGACTCAGGTCTTTCAGTGCTCTGTCAAACTCTTCACGCAGTATCATCTCCCACTTCATCTTGATCTACATCCTCTTCCATTTCCATAATATTGTCCTCAAGTACATCGTCCTTGTATAGACCCTCTAAATACTCCTTCCACCTTTCTGCTTTTCCTTCTTTGCTTAGAACTGGGTTTCCATCTGAGCTCTTGATATTCATACAAGTGGCTCTCTTTTCTCCAAAGTTCTGTTTAATTTTCCTGTAGGCAGTATCTATCTTACCCCTAGTGAGATAAGCCTCTACATCCTTACATTTGTCCTCTAGCCATCCCTGCTTAGCCATTTTGCACTTCCTGTCGATCTCATTTTTGAGACTTTTGTATTCCCTTTTGCCTGCTTCTTTTACTGCGTTTTTATATTTTCTCCTTTCAGCGATTAAATTCAATATTTCTTCTGTTACCCAAGGATTTCTACTAGCCGTCGTCTTTTTACCTACTTGATCCTCTGCTGCCTTCACTACTTTTTCCCTCAGAGCTACCCATTCTTCTTCTACTGTATTTCTTTCCCCCATTCCGGACAATTGTTCCATTACGCTCTCTCTGAAACTCTGTACAACCTCTGGTTTAGTCAGTTTATCCAGGTCCCATCTCCTTAAAATCCCACCTTTTTGCAGTTTCTTCAGTTTTAATCTACAGTTCATAACAAATAGATTGTGGTCAGAGTCCACATCTGCCCCTGGAAATGTCTTGCAATTTAAAACCTGGTTCCTACATCTCTGTCTTACCATTATATAATCTATCTGATACCTTCTAGTATCTCCAGGATTCTTCCATGAATACAACCTTCTTTTATGATTCTTGAACCAAGTGTCAGTTATGATTAAGTGATGCTCTGTGCAAAATTCTACCAGACGGCTTCGTCTTTCATTTCTCTCCCCCAATCCATATTCACCCACTATGTTTCCATCTCTCCCTTTTCCTACTCTCGAATTCCAGTCACCCATGACTTTTAAATTTTCGTCTCCCTTCATTACCTGAATAATTTCTTTTATCTCATTATACATTTCATTAATTTCTTCATCACCTGCAGAGCTAGTTGGCGCATGAACTTGTACTACTGTAGTAGGCGTGGGCTTCGTGTCTTTCTTGGCCACAATAACGAGTTCACTATGCTGTTTGTAGTAGCTTACCCGTACTCCTATTGTTTTATTCATTATTAAACCCACTCCTGCATTACCCCTATTTGATTTTGTATTTATAATCCAGTATTCACCTGGCCAAAGTCTTGTTCCTCCTGCCACCGAACTTCACTAATTCCCACTATATCGAACTTCAACCTATCCATTTCTCTTTTTAAATTTTCTAACCTACCTGCCCGATTAAGGGATCTGACATTCCACGCTCCGATCCGTAGAACGCCAGTTTTCTTTCTCCTGATAACTACGTCCTCTTGAGTAGTCCCCGCCCGGAGATCCGAATGGGGGACTATTTTACATCCGGAATATTTTACCGAAGAGAACGCCATCATCATTTAACCATACAGTAAAGCTGCATGCCCTCGGGAAAAATTACGGCTGTAGTTTCCCCTTGCTTTCAGCCGTTCGCAGTACGAGCACAGCCTGGCCGTTTTGGTTAGTGTTGCAAGGCCAGATCAGTCAATCATCCAGACTGTTGCCCCTGCAACTACTGAAAAAGCTGCTGCCCCTCTTCAGGAACCACACGTTTGTCTGGCCTCTCAACAGATACCGCTCCGCTGTGGTTGCGCCTACGGTACGGCCATCTGTATCGCTGAGGCACACAAGCCTCCCCACCAACGGCAAGGTCTGTGGTTCATGGGGGTAAACATTCTTCTAACCAAATCACAACTGTATGGCCTACATTATTTATGCGTCGTTAATTTAGTTCCAGATATTATTATTACAGTTATTATATGTTATGTTAAATTTGTGTTTCACAAACTTGCCATGAGACAGACAATTTATCCAAACGCCTAGATGAAATTGAGCCAAGACATATCGATGAAGAGGAACCTCATCTGAGCCCGGACATCGGACATCTTTGGGACGTTAGCTCGTAACTTGTTATTGGCAAAAAAAAAAAAAAAAAAAGCTACCTACTAGGTGGACCACAGTTCCTTATTTATTGAGAGATCTAATTTTTCCACGCCGACCATATCCAGTTTCCGAAACGAGGCTGTTAAACTTCACAGACAGTCGTGCCCATGAAGTATGTATGCCTTTTTGCCACTTGATAAAAGAACCTGGCGACTTTCTGGAATCAGGGGAGTTACAGTCTTGCGACGAGTAAACATGTGCACCAGCCACTCTGTTGTATCACCCCAGCCTCTAACATGAGAATTCACTGAGCTTGATGACTTTCCCGCCGTGTGCACAAAGGCTCAGTTTACAGCTGTCTCTCTTAAATGGCTTCCTCCACCCACTTTCCGCCAACTGGCCGCCTTCACGACCCACTGCCACGTGGCCCAGGTAAAATGTTCCGCGAGCCAGCTCCCTTCTGCTCTAACCCAAATCTGCATGCTACAGCCACAAGTCCCCTCTGCAGGTACGATCCACTAAGTGCTGCTTCCTAAAATCACTCGCACAGCCCGGTCATTGCACTCAACATTTATGGCCCGTAATCCATCTCCCTGTTCTCCGTCGCCTCCACTACCGTCCCTCAGGTACAAGTTCTCTACAGGCTATACATGCAGTTACATGAACCGGCCATTAACTGCATACACAAATGTAGTACTGGGGAACACCTAGATCATGACCTAAAATTTGGATATTAATCTGACTGACAGTGTTGTTAAAGTGAGTTTCTGGTGTGCCAGTTCTCAGCCTGGAAACAATTTTGCTGACTGTCTCTGGCTGTGAAAGCCTTTGGACTTACTGTGTAGCTGTTTTTGTGAGAGAGACAATATAGAAATAGTGGTCTGCTGTAGTACGTATTACACCGTCGTTAACAGCAGTGTTTTTACTGTGGAACAAAGAGAGAACACACTGGACATTCCCGAAATAGCCTCTTTATCTCTGAGCACAGAACGCATCACGCATACACTGTGCTACGTTTTTACCACTATAGCCGAAGTATATAGTTGATTTTGTGCTATGCTACGCGTTTTTCCATCTTGTTCTAATCTATTCCTCTCTTCTGCATCCAACCTCATAATTACTGTAGTGGTGTATGTACTCTTAGTATGCCCCTACTATACTTCCACCCTACTGCTACTTCATCTAGCTAGCTATTCGTGGGTTTTATACAGTGACCTTATATTTTATACTCAGCTCAACCATTGGAATATTTCACACATCATTGACACGATATTGTAATCTTTAAATACAATGGAAAATTCTGTAGTACTTACAATTTTTGTTAAGTTATTTCATAACACTTTAATTTTATCTGTGAATTTATGTTGAGAGAGCAAGAAGTGTTAATAACATAGTGCCTGTGGTACTGTAGTATCTATAGTTTCTGAATATCAAATTTTAGATGGATAATCATCAGAGATTATTGTGTATTGAGGTTACAGTGGCTATTTCATTCTAAAGGGCCACCTTGTCTGTTTCTTCTTGTGGACATATACATTACTGAGAGACGTTTTGGTGTATGGAGCAATACAGGAATATCAGCTTAAGAGATAGCTGCCGCCCTCTTTCGGTGCACTGACCCCAAACTCTCTGAGCAGGTTAGCAACAAAACATACAGCCCACTTCGCGTCGTGAATACTCCCTGTCTCTTTAAGCGCTGGACCTGAGCTCTCAGCCACTATCGCATCTGATGTTTAGAAAAGCAACCTGCATTGACCAGTAGTGATGGCTGGTCACAGCCTGATGACTTGGCTGATCACAAAAATGACTTGTTGAATATGGCGCTGAAAGTAGTAGCAAGAACGAGACACACATAAATAAAATGTGAAGACTGTAGCTGTGGAACATTTGTTTCCAAAACAAACACTTTATTAGCCAATAAAATAGTTCTTCGAAAGTAATGGAGAAAAAATGACAAATGAAACTAGTTACAGGTATCTTGGCCTGACCCCATCTTGTGGCCAATAAAGGATACTTCGAATCAATCATGAATTATGCGATTAGAAAGAGAAAAAATACTGACAGCCGTGCCGCTTGCTGCGACACAAAGGATGCCGTCGGAATGGCGTCGCACAGATGCTTCGCAGCCAGACATGCTGTAGCCAACAAAGTAAAGCCAATCACATAGCGCCGCGCACTTCTCAACTCGCTTGCTCTCTCGTGAGATCCGAGACTCTCTAAATAAATTAAAATTACTTCCAATTCCAGTGTGTTGTTTTTCGAATTTTAGCCATCAGGTAGCGAACCTTTTTTGCGATATTAGTGTTTAGTGTTTAGAAGCTACAGGGTCCACAATGTTTCATGTCCTTATATGTATGTATTACATCGTCTTCCTACTTTTTGGGGCTTGACAATTACTTGTACACGCAAATACAAATGATATAGCTGTCTCAGTAAATGTAATAACAAATAATAGTATTTTTTTAATTTTGTCTGGAGTTACTGTCTTTCGATGCTCATAAGCGTTAAATTATGTACCTGGAAAAATTGCGCCTGGCATTAGGAAATGAATTCCGATAGATTATGAGATAGAGGGCCACAGTTTTATATAATTTCTCTGCAGCGGGATGACTTCAGTTAGTGATGGTAGCAGAATATCCGTAAACATTAAAACACTTATCAACTGTTAAACTAAAGAAATCTCAAAGATGTGGGGGTGAGATGACGTCAATGCTACAGCTACTTATTTCACACCTACTGCGTTCGTTTGGAGGGAAAGTATTTTTTCTATGTAGAACGTACTGAAATGAGCTAATTCTGAAATGTTCTGAATAACATTAAACCTTGCCAAAATTTCAGGAACACTTTCGAATGATCTGACTATTTACGAATGTTATTGAACTTTCAGTGACCTTGTGTGATTTACTCTCGTTTTCTGTATGACACAGAGAATGAAGAGGTCTTCGAAAAGACGGACTGATGGAAGCCAGTCAACACTACCAGGATTTTTAATAACAATATTGATACGAAACACGCGAATCTATTGAAGATAATGAATAAAGGTTGATGGCAAGGTTTTCTAGATGATTACGCAAGATCATATTAGCATTGAAACTTCGTCGCTTATCGATATTTCAATCTCTCGGGTAAGGTCTCCTACAAACCTCTTCCAACGTCTCCAGTTCACTAAATTCTTAGCGAGGGTGTCGGAAGACGACCGAAGAAGATCAAATATACGAGGGTTGTCCAGAAAGTATGTTCCGATCGGTCGATAAATGGAACTACAGTGAAAATCAGAAATATTTTATTTGCAAGAGTTAGCACCACCTTCCAGATACTTCCCTACATGGTCGCCACTCGGAACTAGACATTTGTCGGAGCGTTATAGCAAATTTCCAGTACCATCGTCATAGAAGGCAGCCGCCTGTATTTTATGATAATTATATACGCTGGTCTATAGCGCGTAGCCTGCGCCCCAGTGTTGTCCTTGTATCCAGCGTTTCATGTGAACAGAGATGATACTCAGGACGGGCCAATTAGGGCTGTGTTGTGGGTGATCGAAGACTTCCCATCGAAAAGGCTGCAGGAGCGTCTTCATTGCCCTTTCAGAGTGCGGCTGAGAATTGCCGTGAAGCAGGAAGTGCGTGGCAGTTGTGTTAGGTGGGCTGCATTCATTAAGGCGAAGATCCTGAGCTGGCCCTCCTACTTGGCGTGAGACATCGTTGTTCTAGGCACCTTTACTCGCTCACAAAGCGCTCACAACTGTAAAGAGCGTCTTGATGCGATCGACGCTCATACTAGAGATACTCTCAAACACATTTGTGCAACGACCGATCGGTACTTACTTTCTGGACAACCCTCATATATGCATGCAGCAAAATTTTTATGTAATGTATTCGTCGTTGATGGCGAACATAAGCTATAATCATTATTCACAGTAGAGATGAGGCAATTTTTCTAGGAAAATATGGTTTTATAGCCACAATGACTCCAACGACTGAAGGGGAAGATTTTAACCTGACTGTGCGTATAAACCTATGTAGCGACAACGATTAAAAAAGGTGCTGCCTTATAATGTCTATGCTCACGACGTGCGATTATAAAGAGCAAGTCTTTCATCCTCACAACAGTCTCACTCTGCTCACTCCACGTTCATCAGCCACCATTGTTGTGTTAGCACACAAACTCATAATGATAAATACGGAAGTTAGGAGGGATTAACAATGGAGAGATGCGCAACAGATAACGTTGATGAGTTAATACAGGCACATGTTAGGAAGTGTCGTTGCAGATTTGGGCTCAGGAATCATTTCAATAAACGTTCTTTAAACTGATCTCATTCTCTGTTCATGGTAAACATACTTTCAGTTTGCATTGATAGTTTGGGGTTGGCATGTGGAGGTGTATGATGATAACAATTGTCCGATACAATTCAAAAGAAACAGAAGTTTCGTAAATTATGAACAGTGAAAATTTATTTTAAATAGGCATGAAATTGCCACAAGTACACAATGTATAGAAATTATTACAATGCAGAGTGTTTGTGTTCTAAGTTGTATCACGCACTTGGACTCTCGGTACCCCTCAAAGCATGGTTCAAATGGCTCTGAGCACTATGGGACTTAACATCTATGGTCATCAGTCCCCTAGAACTTAGAACTACTTAAACCTAACTAACCTAAGGACATCACACAACACCCAGTCATCACGAGGCAGAGAAAATCCCTGACCCCGCCGGGAATCGAATCCGGGCTGTGGACTGCAACTGTGAGTCCTTGGATACACTTCATTTCTAAGAAAACAGAACATCAATAGCATCTTCCATGTCATCCAGTATAAGAGAAAAAAAACTTCGTGAATGGTCATGTCACACCTTCACCACGTCGAGAAAAGTGCCCCTTATGACAAAATCCGAAGCGTTAGGCTGCGCGAAATTCCTCTTCAAACTTCTTCAGTAGTCGAGCACGCTTTCAGCCATCCGCTGGGATGTGTTTTAGGATTTCGTTGGTGCCCATAGGTGGCTGAACGTCTATTAAGTTCCAGCCATCCTCGGCCATCAGTGGACTCCTGAAGAAGATCCCAGCAGCCGGATCGAAACGTCGAGCATTGAAGAAGTTCGAAGAGGAATTTGACATGGCCTAACAACTGAGAGGATTTTATCATCAATGACGACGACAATCATAGTTTGAACACTCACATAAAAATATCTCCTTACGCTAATAAATGGTTCAAATAGCTCTGAGCACTATGGGACTGAACGTCTGAGGTCATCAGTCCCCTAAAACTTAGAACTGCTTAAACCTAACTAACCTAAGGACATCACACACATCCTTGCCCGAGGCAGGATTCGAACCTGCGACTGTAGCGGTCACGCGGTTCCAGACCGCTTACGCTAATACACTACATCAGTGACAGCTTGATCAGTTTTATTAGTGAGTTATTACACACCTGTGGCCTGTCCGATATCGTGAGACGGCGCATCCCCGTGTTACCAGCGTGTTGTTTGTAAAGCTGCTCCTACCCTTTGGGAGCAAACCGAACTCCGTGACATCCACGCGACATGGCACGTTATTTACGATCCCCGGTGAAACGTACGATTGCGACAGAAGCGTCCCAGCATAAAAGTAAAAAGAGAGGGAAAGGGTACGCCGAATAACATTGGAAAAAAAAGCTACGTCATGTTCTTCCGCGATTCCTGATTTTCTGCGAACGTTTTTGAGAGCTATCGCTTTGACAGACTCGCCGTGGGGCGCTCGGTGATTCAGTGATTCTGAGCAGTTTTCCATTAATAACCGTAGAATTTTACTGGTCCGTGGCAGGCAGCGATTTTGAGGCGTGCACATGAAAGGGGAAACGTTATTACCAAGCCTTGCGTGAGAGCGCGTCGCTTCTGTAATCAATTGTGTTATGTTGGACCTTCCGTGGTTATATTCCTACTGGAGTCACAGAATTTTCAAATCAATCGAAGCTTGTGCTTTACAGATGTATATGCAGAAGAAAGGGAGATTGTTATTGGCGTTTAATTACTTTTATAGATGTCACTATACAAGAAAGTGAGGCAAGATACATTTTGAATTTCCGCACAACTCCCTCGTCAACCGCAGTATATGCCCCAGAATGAGAGGTCAGCTAGCTTGCTATCAGAAAGCAGTTTCTTGTGGCGACATTCTGGAATAAAAGTATTTCGGTATTTTTGCCGCGTCGTTTTTGTTTGTAAAGTAAAGCTTTCAACGACTTCCTCTGTCATCGTAAGACTCAATTGTCTTTCTAATGCAGTACTCTCCGAGTGTTCCATGAAGAATTGTAAATATTTTAGTAATGCTATTTTAGACAAATTCGAGTGAAACTTTCCATGTAACATGTTTTCATTTTTTATTGGTTGCAGGGATGTAGTTGTCAGAATATAACCCAAACATTAACCACAGAAAGCGTTAAGCCAGGGCAAATAGTGAAGTTCGAAGGTGATTGTCACAAAATTCTCCTCCGATTTCAGTGCACTTTGACAACACAGTTGTAAGCGTTTCTTTTATGAAGTTCCACAAACAGAGCCATCAAACCCTGTCCTGTGTTTATTTTTTTCTTTATAAACTTCACCTTTCAATAATTTTCAATTTAATTCGTTCCATTAATTTATCTATTTTTAATTTTTTGATCGCACATCCTAAATTATTTGCTAGATTTGTTCCAATCTCTGTCATCTTCTAGTACCATGGAAGTTGTTACATGTTGTCTTAAGACATGTTCTGTCATCCTGTTATTTCTCCTCGTCAGCGTTCTCCATGTGTGCCTTCGTTCGTCGACTCTAAAGACAACCGGGTGATTTCTTTTCTTATCAGTCCACCTGATTTTCAACATTCTTCTGCAACATAACATCTCAAACGCTTCGATTCTCTGATGATCCATGTTTCCCACTTTCCATGATCCACCACCACACAATACTGTGTTTCAAACGGACATTCCCAAAAATTTCTTCCTCGAATTAACGCTTATGTTTGATATCGCTAGAATTCTCTTGGCCAGGGATGCCCTTTTTGTCTGTGCTGCTCTGTTTTTTTTTTTTGTCCTCCTTGCTTCGTCCGCAGAGTTATTTCGCTTCCAAGGTGGCAGAACGCTTTAGCCTTGTCTACATCGTGATCACCAACTATAACGTTCAGTTTCACACTATTCTCCTATCTGTTATTGCTCATTACTTTTGTTTTTTTCCGGCTTACTCTCAATTCATATTCCGTACACGTTAGATTGTTGATTCCATTCAACAAATACTGTAATTCTACTTTCTCTTTACTGAGGATAATGTCATAAGCAAAACTTATTATTGATATCTTTTCGCCCTTAGTTTTAATCCCACTCTTGAACCATTCTTTTATTTCCGTCATTGCTTCTCCGGTGTGTAGACTGAACGTTAGGGGTGACTTGGACTTCGAATTTTATGTCTTCTTCTTGGTTTTTGTACAAATTATTCATTAACTGTCATTCTCTATAGATTAGTCCTATTTGTCTCAGAATTTCGAACATCTTGGACAGTTTCACATTTTCTATCGTTTTTTGCTAGGTCGACAAATCCAATGAACGTGTCATAACTTTTCTTCAGTCTTGCTTGCATTATTAACCCCAACGTCAGAACTGCCTGTCTCGCACCTTTACCTTTTCTGAGGCCAAACTGATGGTCATCTAACAGCTCCTCACTTTCTGTCACCCATTACTCCAGACGAAAACCTTTAAGAGATGTACGCTTCCGAGGCCGGTGTCAAAACGGTTAAAATTCGGCTGAGTGATATGCCGCGTCTTTGTATAAAACATAAAGTTCTTTGAAATATATAAGCTACACAACCGAATTTTCGGCCGAATTAGGACGGCAGTATTATATGAATTTAGATTAAGTCGCTATCGGCTCTCCCTTCACCCCAGTCGCTGCTGACATCTTCATGGAAGGTTTCGAGTGAACGCTCTTCTACGCTGCTACCTCCCGCTGTTGCGCTATGTAGACGGCACATTCGTTATCTGGTCATACGGGAAAGCCCAGTTGACAAACTTCCTTCAGCATTTAAACAGCAGGTATAATAGTATACAGGTCATGGACGAAACCGAAAATAGCTGTTCCATACAATTTTTGCACATGGAGGTATAGAGAACCACCAGTGCTAGATTGGGACGCATGTGTATCGGACGCCAACACAAACCGGCAAGTACCTGCGGAGAGTTACCAACACCCAGCTCAGAATAATTGTATCCTGCATGTATTCAATGCCCGTCCCGATTGGGTAAATCACCCTAATAACATCGAAGAAGAATTGAGGGAACTGTATCACGCGTTTCACTAATACGACAAATCTTTAAGGAAGGAAACCGCCAAACTAGAGAAGAAGGCAAGGAAGCGGATCGTGCGCTAATGCCGTTATGGTGAAGGGTGTCAATGAACAGCTAGGCCATGGCCCCCACTGATGTTTCAAACCGATTTTCCGTCTCAGCCACAGGATACAACGTAGATTCCAGCTAGGATGCAGTGGACAAGCGTAATACAGCAGTAGCACGAGCACGTTGCCAGTTCTGGGCTGTTTACGTAAGCGAAACAGGGAGGCGAGACATGGAAGCTATGTGCGATTATCACAACGCAGCAAAACTGCGTAGTGGCAAAATAATCGTAGATGCACCACCGTAAAAGTTCTTGGAGCGACTGAAATTATTAACGCGACATTGTACGTGAAATTCGTTGAAATTTGACATTTTCTGTTTTCTATTCGATAATATATTTTGGACTTCTCTGAACATTTTGGTATATAATACACTAAAATCAGACAGTTGTGAGACCTTTAAATAATATTTTCAATGTTGACATGTGACTGTCAAATTTCGCGGCTACACATATACTGCGACAGTTGAGCAGTCATATATGGGAACTACACCGTCTAGAAGGCTGTGAATTGCCTTGTTTTGTGCCTACTGCTACGTCTCAGAAGTTGGCATTATGAATAAACAAATCAGTCCTTTGTTTCTGATACTAGTTTTCGTTGAAAGTAGTGTGATTATCGGCTATTTTTGTAGTAAGCTACCTTCTATTGCTTTTTATAAGTAAATAAAATTACTAAGTGTAAAAGTAACTTCAAGAAACGCAAATTTGCGGGTAACAGATACGTGAGACATGCATTTTCTTCTGAAGTACTTGAAAATACCGACGAAAAGCCATGTCGTGCTTTGTGTCCACCTCCACCAAACACTTGGTGTAAATATAGGCAAGCTGAATTTTCTAGCACCCTGCATTAATTTACACTTAAACATCCTCTTCTTTCGGCAGTAATGAATACAATCAAATCTATTTACAGACATTTGGCAAATCCTGAGCTACTAGAGAAGTGTTTACAAGGGAAGACCCAGAATGTGATTGAGTCCTTTAATAATGTTGTGTGGCGCCGTGTGCCTAAAAATGTATTTGTTGGCCTTACGAATCTAAGGTTAGCAGTGTCTGAAGCTGTAATGACTTTTAATGGTGGGAACTATGAAAAGGTTCTGGACAAGTTAGTGATAAGATTTGAACAGACCACAGCTAAAGGACTGGGGAAACTGGTTGAGCTTCGTGTATGGGAAGCAGAGGTAGCTCCTCAGCAAATCACAAAAGAAACAAAAAAGAAAAGGAGGAGGCAAGCACTTGACTGTTGTGACACTGAATAGAAAACAGACTTTTGGCCAGGGCAATGTGCATAAAAGACGCAGAAATGTAAGTCTGTATAAGAATTTATAAAAAAAAAAGAAAAAGCCTCAATATGTCTGAAATAATTTTTTTGCAATAAATGACCCGTTTTCTAAAAAAGCACTGAAGGTAGAGACATGAAATTCGTACAGAATGCAAAGTGTGAGATTCTATACATATATATATATATATATATATATATATATGAAACTAGAACAATTAATATATCCTGAGTTTTTCTGTTTTCATATTCATTTATTTACAAAATCCATCAAAAAAATGAGTGTTTGAAAAAAAAAACATGTTCCACAATACTATTTTAGAAATAATTCTATCTAGGAAGGTGCTTTCAATAATTATGGAAAATTGTAGGTTTGTGTCCTTAAAAGTTTCCAAGATAATGGGTCACAAAATTCGATAATGTGACATTGGCGGCATAGGACATACAATGTCCCCGTAAGTAGCCTAAAAACGTCAACAGAGACGACTGCTAAATCTTCCAGCGTCCTGGCTGTCGGCAATCGCAGTCCGTTTATACTTTTAGACATTTCAAAGTATTTTATGTTTTATACAACGTTGAGGTACAACGCGCATAAAAATATCAGTCATCTACAACGGTAAGGTCTGACGACCCTTGTGGCCGATCCAGGTTTCGGTTGCTGTTAGGTTTAGACGCTGTGTGATCCTGGAAGAACGTGCCCATTATTGCGGCCAAATGTTCTTCCAGTAATGCTGGAAGCTCGTTTACAAGGACGCCTGTGTAACGGCGCGCGCCTTAGGGCACTATAGTAACACAACAGGACCAGTCTGCTTATTGCACACCACATTTTTACAGAGAAGTCTTCCGGTATATGTTGGTTTCCGTCGGACCCCTGATTTGAGTAACGAATCCTTCGTACCATCACCAGCGAAAGTAGCTTCACAAGTAAACAGTATTACTCGGTGACCTGAAATTAGTCAATGAGCCAATTCCGGAAGGTATTAAATGCTCTGTAAATGACAGAGACCGTGCACACGTGATGTACACCACAGCCTTGTACGTTGAATACCGACACCTACATAATTTGTGTGTGTAGTCTTCGAAGGACTACGTTCTCCCGACTGAACAATATCTATCTTGTGTCGTCATTCAGCGGCTCCTGTTCCATACACAGCCATTGTCCATCAAAATGGCTGTAGATCTGGAGATGATCATGTGATGATCGAATCCTGCACCTTTCAATAAATGTGCATTGTGATCTTGATTGTTATAATCACTTTGAAAGCTTGTATTTCGATCACTAACACCTTCAGCAATGAAACTTCCTGGCAGATTAAAACTGTGTGCCCGACCGAGACTCGATAATGTGGTGAGTCTCGGTGAGAGTTCGAGTCTCGGTCGGGCACACAGTTTTAATCTGCCAGGAAGTTTCATATCAGCGCACACTCCGCTGCAGAGTGAAAATCTCATTCTGGAGACCTTCAGCAATGTTTTCAAAAGTTAGTAGCGATATTTACTCCTCTTAGAGTTTGAGCATCGAGCAGCCTTTTTTGAGAAGGACTTTTGCATTTCGAGATAAATTACACGAAAAATGGATTCCAGAAGAACAGCTGTGGTGAATGAGACTTGAAGTTAGTGATGTCTAAATAAAAATACGAAGATATTCATCATTTACAAGACGTTAAGCCTAGAAGACTCCTTCCTTTCGTTGGGGCTACAAACAAATTAGTAGATTGGCTACTGGGCAGACGAGGTATTCAGTACTTTTTCCGACCTTACAAGAAGATCCGAGAGATGCGTTCAGTGAAAAGCTGTGGTCGGCGTCTTCATGGAATTTATGAAATACAATGTCAGTGTGAATGAAATTTTCACTCTACAGCGGAGTGTGCGCTGATATGAAACTTCCTGGCAGATTAAAACTGTGTGCCGGACCGAGACTCGAACTCGGGACCTTTGCCTTTCGTGGGCAAGTTTGGAAAGTAGGAGACGAGGTACTGGCGGAATTAAAGCTGTGAGGACGGGGCGTGAGTCGTTCTTGGGTAGCTCAGTCGGTAGAGCACTTGCCCGCGAAAGGCAAAGGTCCCTAGTTCGAGTCTCGGCCCGGCACACAGTTTTAATCTGCCAGGAAGTTTCAATGTCAGTGTGGTATCTGCTACGTTGCACATTGTATCGACACGATTTCAAAAAGCTAAATACAGCGCTGACTCCACATTGAAGACCACGATTTCAACAAGCCTGCTTTTGCCGATCAGAGTCTCATAAATAAGCGTACCATTATATGAGGGTAGTTTGGAAAGGTATCTGAACGCAATAGAAAAGAAGTACTTACATCACTGAAACTTTTCGTCAGTGTTGTCTCCGTGTAGGTTAATGCACTTGGCCCCACGATCTTCCAATGCCTCGATCCCATCTCGAAAATGAGTTTCCTCCAGGCCTGCAAATTAGTTGTCAACTCCGGCTATCAATTCTTCGCCCACCAAGAAAAATATTCAGTTTTGGGAAGAGATGGAAGTCTGACGGCGCCGTATCAGGTGAATAAGGCGGGTATCGCAAAATTAATACCTTAGTTCGTGTAATTTTGCCATTGCGACGTCACATGTTTTTGACCCAGCGTCAAATGTCGCGGCACCCATCTTGTAGATATTCTTTTCATTTCTAATTCTTCAGTTAAAATGTGATAGACCCTTTCAGATGAAATCTGGCAACCGTGAATAATTTCAAGCATTTTCAATTGGCGATTCTCAATGACCATTTTGTGCACTTTTGCAATGATTTCTGGCGTAGTGACACATCTTGGCCGACCACTACGCGGATCATCATCTAAGCTCTCCCGACCAAATTTAAATTCATTTGTCCACTTGGCAACAGTTGAATATCAAGCAGCAGAGTCCCCCAGTGTATTTTGGAAATCGGAATGAATGTCCTTTGCTTTCATACTTTTCTTTACGAAATAAATCATTGCTAGAATCTCAAATTTTTCCATCTTCGCAAATCACTACTGCGGGAACAACAACAGCGCCACTTCTCTTCCAAGAGCACTGACGTGGCATGTTTTTACAGGCAAGAGTCCAACGTATACCACGCGAACAACTCGTTGCGCTAGTGCTGATGTCTCATGGTGATTCCGAGAACTTTTCAAACCACCCTCGTATCACGATGATAAAGCGAAAATAAATTCCGTGCATCCACCTACTGGGACGTAGTAATATCCTTTGTTGACATCTGATTGAGCAACAACAATTTTGATCAGTGCAGTGGCTATATCTATTTCGATGAATGGCAATGGATTCTCGATGTATCGTGTCGTCCCTATGACATGATTCACCAAAATTCACACGAAAGTACCAAATAGTCTCTTAGTAAGTCAGTTAAGTTCTCACAAGTGTAGATGACGTTGTAAGCTTTAGCTTGCAAACTAGTATGCCGGGAAAAGCAATGCGCGATATACATGCGAGTGATCCACATTTCGTGATCTCATGTTCAATTGAAGGCTGCTGGTTCGGGAATTTCTGTTTCCCGCACCACTCGCTCCGTTGATATCTTTACTGGTTGAGTGCTATATTTTACGTCGACCGAACGATTTGCGTGTTCATTAAGGATCTTTTTTATGTTTGTGAGTTAACAACATCAGTAAAAGTTTTTAAATATTTGTTCCACACTCCTGTAGCATACAATATTCATCATAGTCTCTGATTTGAATTTCTCTTGGCCATCATCAGAGTTTAATGTCAAAATTTTTCACACGCATAGCAACTGGTTCGAGATACTTTCAAATGTGAAAGTGAAATAAATAAAATTGCTAAACCTTGAAAAAAAAAAGAATAATGAAATGATAATAACAACAAGAGACTGCTTCTGAAATGCAGGGCGTTATTTAGATGACTCCAAATATATTATTCTATTTCTAGAATTTCTATATTTTAAAAATTTCGTATAAAGACCAGATGATGGCAACCTATTTCAGCTACTATTGCAAATAATTTACGAATGAACGAAAATTTTGAACAAATATTCAGAAATTCTAGGAATTTCGCTACCTTTGCCGTTTATCGAATTACATGCATGCATTTGTATTATGACACATTATGATACCAGAGATAAAATATAAACGTTTCGAAGAAACAGCGTGATCTACAAACGTGGGAGCTGAAATTTGCATTTGCAATACGTTTCCCGTCATTTGTTGTTAGAAAAATGTCTTACATTATTCCTAGATAGGGCGTAGACAAATTTAACATGGGTGTACCTACAGTCTTTCGAATGGTTGCACCCTTTCTCAACTTACACGTTACTGGTGTTAACAACCAAACCACATTTCAATTTTACGGATATAAAAAAATAACAACAAAGAATCGTCTTATCGTTTAATGTATTTCCTACATTTATTCACCCATCTGCTCTTCATACTATACAGGAGAAATCTTGTTATCGTTCTATGTTAGTGGTTTTACTTCACAGCTTGTTCGGAAAGAAAGGTATTCATAAATAGAAGGGATTCCGAGAGGTGGTAGGTCGATTATAGATTACATTTTTAGGTACCCATACTATTTAGGTCACGCTATCAGTTCTCTTTCTTACATAAATAGCGATATGCATAGCTCACACAGAACAAAACCACGTAGCTGAGTAATCTTTAACTATTGCTGCAACACCTTTATGTTCTTCACTGCCTCTGCCTGAGAGCACTAGCAAAGCTCCACTCTTCCTAAGTTAAGCAGTGTTAAGTAGCAGACGTATTTTGAAGCATGATCAGGAAATCTATATATGTGTGCTTTGATGCTAATAGAATTGGAGTATGAACATTTTTCATGATATTATAGAGAGATAAGCTAATACAGAAACAGATATCGACGTTCGGGAGGAAGTAACATGCAAACTCTTGAAATAGCTGAACAGAAAGAGATAATGCTCGAATGCATATACTTGTCATTGGCAAAGATAAATGGATCGAACCGCTATTGGAGGCCATGGGATCGAGTGTATACAAGCAACACCTGTGAAGGACACAGTGAAATTTAACGAGGAGAATTAACGTAGTGTTACTACGTACATGAAGGACCCATGCTGGAGCTACACTTTTTGAAAGTAGTAAATAATTGCTGAGAAACTTTCCTCTGAACAGCAACAGATGTAACACAGCTTTATTAGAAAGGATACGGTAATAACTTCAGAAACGAGCGTGGGGTAATCTCTCTTAACAACTGTTATGAGTTACTCACGAATAATAAACAATGCCTTAAAACATGGCCAAGTCATAACTATTAGAAGAGCAGAATGAATTTAGAAAAGGGAGGCGTTGCACTGACAATATTAACGTTATACAAAATGACGTCCTGTAAACAAGGGCTCTAAAGCGCATACCTTAAGCGCTATGATAAGTTGTTCATCTTGAGTATTATGAGAAACATTTCTTCTACTGAACAAATGCTTATAGCTCGTAAAGTATGCGTTTTAGAGCCCATTTTACATGACCTTCTCCCAAAATATGGGAGCACAGAGCTTGCAGCAGAAGAGATTTGTTTCACAGTATGGAAGATAAAAAAGCGCTCATAGGTCTTAAGGTATACATTTTGCAGACCATGTTTACTAGACATTTTGCTTCGAATAATCGTTGCTGTTATATTCCTGAAAACTGATCTTTCCTCCATTGGCACCCTGTCGGAAGTAATGCAGAAACTGAGTGAAAGATAGAACTGACAACTGCAATTATGCAATAGCACAAAAATAAATAAATACAGGAAAACTGATGAATAAAATGGAACAGACAGTTGGGGAAGCATTCGAAAATTGTGTGGATGCAATAAAGAAGAGGGGAATTACTGTGTCTGGTCTCTTAATATTAAATCAGGGTCTAGGATTTCGAAAAGGATTAGTCCTTGGCCCTTGTTTACTAACCGGAGGATCTGGGACTGTGGGTGTTAGCTGTGACCACCATTCATATATGCTCGGCAGAGGAGGAGTCATAATTCCAAAACCTTCAGTTACGTTTATGTTCAGTCAGCTCATCTGCTATGTCTCGAACTTACACAAATTAAATGACAACTCTAAAGTTGTGTAATTTCATTTGTATAAGCACTTACACCTGGATTTCCGTCCGGATCACCCTTTGCGGTCGAAGCTGATGTGCCCTTCCAGAACATGGAAGCTCCGGCAACTCTGTTCATGTGTAAGTGGGAATTTAAAGTTACTGGGGCGGCAGTGAGAATTTGGGTCGAGGAAAGAACCGTGACAGGGTAATCCGTGTAGTTGTGTGACCTGCTGTGCCAAGGTGGCTTAATGGCTACCGCACCCCATTGTGTAGGAAACCCGGGCTCTATTCCCGGCCTTCGCACAAATTTGCACTCGCCGCTTCAGTCTATATACATAACACACTACTGGCCATTAAAATTGCTACACCAAGAAGAAATGCAGATGATAAACGGGTACTCATTGGACAAATATATTATACTAGAACTGACATGTCAGAACATTGTCACGCAATTTGGGTCCATAGATCCTGAGAAATCAGTACCCAGAACATCCAACTCTGGCCGTAATAACCGTCTTGATACGCCTGGGCATTGAGTCAAACAGAGCTGCCCATGCACCGGCAACACGATATCACAGTTCATCACAGGTCAGCAAGAGTAGTGACTGGCGTATTGTAACGAGCCAGTTGCTCGGCCACCGTTGACCAGACGTTTTCAATTGGTGCGAGATCTGGAGAATGTGCTGGCCAGGGCAGCAGTCGAACATTTTCTGTATCCAAAATGGCCCGTACAGGACCTACAACATGCGGTCATGCATTATCCTGCTGAAATGTAGGCTTTCGCAGGGATCGAATGAAGGGTAGAGCCACGGGTCGTAACACATCTGAAATGTAACGTCCACTGTTCAAAGCGCCGTCAATGCGAACAAGAGGTGACCGAGACGTGTAACCAATGGCACCCCATATCATCACGCCGGGTGATACGCCAGTATGGCGATGACGAATACACGTTACCAATGTGCGTTCACCGCGATTTAGCCAAACACGGAGGCGACCATCATGGTACTGTAAACAGCACCTGGATTCATCCGACTAAATGATGTTTTGCCATTGGTGCACGCAGGTTCGTCGTTGAGTACACCATCGCAAGCGCTCCTGTCTGTGATGCAGCGTCAAGGGTAACCGCAGCCATGGTCTCCGAGCCGATAGTCCATGCTGCTGCAAACGTCGTCGAACTGTTCGTGCAGATGGTTGTTCTCTTGCAAACGTCCTCATATTTTGACTCATGGATCGAGACGTGGCTGTACGATCCGTTACAGCCATGCGAGGCCTTGGGAGGCCTTGGGATCCAGCACCGCATTCCGTATTACTCTCCTGAACCCACTGATTCCATATTCTGCTAACAGTCATTGGATCTCGACCAACGCGAGCAGCTATGTTGCGATACGATAAACGGCAATCGCGATATTCTACAATCCGACCTTTATCAAAGTCGGAAACGTGTTGGTACGCATTTCTCCTCCTTACACGAGGCATCACAACAACGTTTCACAAGGCAACGCCGGTCAACTGCTGTTTGTGTACAAGAAATTGGTTGGAAACTTTCCTCATGTCAGCACGTTGTAGGTGTCACCACCGGCGCCAACCTTGTGTGAATGCTCTGAGAAGCTAATCATTTGCATATCACAGCATCTTCTTTCTGTCGGTTAAATTTTGCGTCTGTAGCACGTAATCTTCGTGGTGTAACAATTTTAATGGTCAGTAGTTTATAAAACTTATCACCATCGGGACAAGTAATATTGTATAAGTGATTGTTTCCTTGTAATCTGATCTTATCTTTGCTACTAAAAATGTAGTGGGTAGAGAGAAGCCTGAAAACTTAAAAACTGCCGGCCGGAGTGGCCGAGCGGTTCTAGGCACTAAAGTCTGGAACCGCTACGGTCGCAGGTTCGAATCCTGCCTCGGGCATGGATGTGTGTGATATCTTTAGGTTGGTTAGGTTTAAGTAGTTCTAAGTTCTAGGGGACTGATGACCTCACAAGTTAAGTTCCATAGTGCTCAGAGCCATTTGAACCACTTTTTTTTAACTTAAAAACTGACAGAGTTTTTGTAGCCAACGCGGACTACAGTCTCTCAACTACCAAAAGACTTCAGTACCCTTCAAACAGTGGTAACGTTTGTAGAGGGAATGTTTCTACTTGCAGTTTCTCTATAAATGAAACTGCACTGTTATTACATGACCTGTTAATAATATCTGGGCAGGAAGCTGTGTTACAGTAACTCCTTTCAAACCCCCGGCACAGACGCGAATAACCATCGTACTGGCGCCAACGGCGTGTAACCTGGTTAGCTGCTAAATGTTTTCAGTGCGCCCGCCGGATATGGCGCAGGTGTGTAAGGCGGGCTGCCGCTTTCCGGGAGCAGATAGGCCGGCTGTGAGGCAGCGGGGTGCGGGTCTGGTAATTGAGACAAAACGGCCGCCTTGCCGCGAGGTGCGGACGCGCCGGGGGCGGTGCCGGCCCGTGATGGATGTCGGTCCGCGGGGCGGCTGGGCGGCTGGGCGGCGTGCAAAAACCTGCGCTCGCCGCCGGTCACTGCGGGCACCGCGCTGTCGCACAGTCTGTGTGTGGCCAACTGCCGTTCCTCACGGCGAACAGGTGCGGCTGAGCGGCGCGCGTTAACCTAGAGTTCGCTGTCACTGCTTTGTTACAAGCGACTGGACTCCGTAGCCTCTACTCTCATGTCATCCCGAGTGGCGCAGCCGTAAAACTGAGAGAAAAGTTCGTAAAATGTGAGGAGAGATTCAAAATCGTGCCACGCCACTATGATTTAGATGTGTCTGCGGATCTTTAAATCACTCTAACTGAGTTAACCATCTCCTACCCAACACGATCTATCGACACATAGCACGGAATCTGAAAATATCGTTCTTGCGAAACAAATCTGGCCCTTTATTCGCACCAAGTAATGAGTTTTATAGGTAGGGGATCTCAAGTTGATTCATACTTCTAGATTTCCAGAAGGCTTTTGACATCGTACATCGCAAACTGTTTCTAATCAAGTTGGCTGCCTAGGGAATATCTACATCCACTTAGATACTCCGCAAGCCACCGTACGGTGCGTGGCAGAGGGTATCCTGTACTAGTACTTGTCATTTCCTTTCGTGTTCCACTCGCAAATAGAGCGAGGGAAAACTGACTATCTATACGCATGCGTATCAACCCTAATTTCATTTATGTTATCTTCATGGTCCTTACGCAGAATGTACGAGGGCAGTTCAATAAGTAATGCAACAAATTTTTTTTCTCGGCCAATTTTGGTTGAAAAAACCGGACATTTCTTGTGGAATATTTTCAAACATTCCCGCTTCGTCTCGTATAGTTTCATTGACTTCCGACAGGTGGCAGCGCTGTACGGAGCTGTTAAAATGGCGTCTGTAACGGATGTGCGTTGCAAACAACGGGCAGTGATCGAGTTTCTTTTGGCGGATAACCAGGGCATCTCAGATATTCATAGGCGCTTGCAGAATGTCCACGGTGATCTGGCAGTGGACAAAAGCACGGTGAGTCGTTGGGCAAAGCGTGTGTCATCATCGCCGCAAGGTCAAGCAAGACTGTCTGATCTCCCGCGTGCGGGCCGGCCGTGCACAGCTGTGACCGCTGCAATGGCGGAGCGTGCGATCACACTCGTTCGAGATGATCGACGGATCACCATCAAACATCTCAGTGCTCAACTTGACATCTCTGTTGGTAGTGCTGTCACACTTGTTCACCAGTTGGGATATTCAAAGGTTTGTTCCCGCTGGGTCCCTCGTTGTCTAACCGAACACCATAAAGAGCAAAGGAGAACCATCTGTGCGGAATTGCTTGCTCGTCATGTGGCTGAGGGTGACAATTTCTTGTCAAAGATTGTTACAGGCGATGAAACATGGGTTCATCACTTCGAACCTGAAACAAAACGGCAATCAATGGAGTGGCGCCACACCCATTCCCCTACCAAGAAAAAGTTTAAAGCCATACCCTCAGCCGGTAATGTCATGGTTACAGTCTTCTGGGACACTGAAGGGGTTATTCTGTTCGATGTCCTTCCCCATGGTCAAACGATCAACTCTGAAGTGTATTGTGCTACTCTTCAGATATTGAAGAAACGACTTCAGCGTGTTCGTAGGCACAAAAATCTGAACGAACTTCTCCTTCTTCATGACAACGCAAGACCTCACACAAGTCTTCGCACCCGAGAGGAGCTCACAAAACTTCAGTGGACTGTTCTTCCTCATGCACCCTACAGCCCCGATCTCGCACCGTCGGATTTCCATATGTTTGGCCCAATGAAGGACACAATCCGTGGGAGGCACTACGCGGATGATGAAGAAGTTATTGATGCAGTACGACGTTGGCTCCGACATCGACCAGTGGAATGGTACCGTGCAGGCATACAGGCCCTCATTTCAAGGTGGCGTAAGGCCGTAGCATTGAATGGAGATTACGTTGAAAAATAGTGTTGTGTAGCTAAAAGATTGGGGAATAACCTGGTGTATTTCAATGCTGAAGAAAACAACCCTGTTTCAGAAAAAAAAGTGTTGCATTACGTATTGAACTGCCCTCGTATGTTGGCGGCATTAGAATCGTTCGGCAGTCAGCATCTGATCCTGGTTCTCTACATTTTCTCTACAGTGTTTCTCGAAAATAACGTCGCCTTTCCTCCAGGGATTCCCATTTGAGTTTCCGAAGCATGTTCCTAACACTTACGTATTGTTCGAACCTACCGGTAACATATCTAGCAGCCCGCCTCTGAATTGCTTCGGTGTCTTCCTTTAATCCGACTTGGTACGGATCTCAGACACTCAAGCAGTACTCAAGAATAGGCCGCACCAGCGTCCTACATGCGGTCTCCTCTACAGGTGAACCTCTCTTTCCTGACGTTCTTCCAATAAATTGAAGTCGACCATTCGCCTTTCATACCTTCAGTTGTCACATGCTCGTTCAAAATCATATAGTTTTTCAACGTTACTCGCAGATGTTTAAACGACTTGACTGTATCAAGCTGGACACCAGTAATACTGTATCCCACCATTATAGGCTTCATCTTCCTATTCATTCGTATTAACATACATTTTTCCATATTTAGGGCCAGCTGTCATTCGTCACATCGACTGGAAATTTTGTCTAAGTCGTCTTTTATCTTCCTACAGTCACTCAACTTCGGCACCTCACCGGACGCCTTGATCAGCAAACAAACACAGATGGTAGAGCACTTGCGCGCGAAAGGCAAAGGTCCCGAGTTCGAGTCTCAGTCCGGCAAACAGTTTTAATGTGCCAGGAAGTTTCATATCAGCACACACACCGCTACAGAGTGAAAATCTCATTCTAGAAACATCCCCCAGGCTGTGGCTAAGCCATGTCTCCGCAGTATCCTTTCTTTCAGGAGTGCTACTTCTGCAAAGTTCGCAGGAGTGCTTCTGCAAAGTCTGGAAGGTAGGAGACGAGGTACCGGCAGAAGTAAAGCTGTGAGGACGGGGCGTGAGTCGTGCTTGGGTAGCTCAGCTGGTCGCCGGCACGGTAACTCAGCGTGTTTGGTCAGAGGGCTAGCTGCCCTCTGTAATAAAAAAACTGAGTTAATGGATCAACAACGAACTGAAATGGGTGTCTTTCGACGTCCGCCCCGAGCAGATATAGCAAACTAAAAAAATACGAACAAAATAAGATTTTAATAAAAGATGGTAGAGCACTGGCCCGCGAAAGGCAAAGGTCCCGAGTTCGAGTCTCGGTCCGGCGCACAATTTTAATATGCCAGGCAGTTTCATGTCAGCGCACACTCCGCTGCAGAGTGAAAATCTCTTTCTGGAACCATAGAATGCTGTTCGCCCTGTCCGCCAAATCATTTACATGTATAGATAATAACAGCAGTCCTACCTTATTTCCCTGGGAAACTCCTGACGATACCCTTATCTCTGACGAACACTCGCAGTCGGTTACAACATACTGGGCTTTATTATTTAAGAAATCTTCAAAGTGGACTTGCTCAGGGCCATTTGAACCTTCATCCATTGTTCGTAGCATCCATTGTTCGCAGTATAACATGTGAGAATAGGGCAAGTTGAGTTTCACAGGACTGATGCTTTCTAAAATCTTGCTCATTCGTGGACATGAGCTTTCCAGTCTCGAGAAAATTTATTATATTCGAGCTGAGAATATGCTTAAGGATCTACAACAAACAGAAGTAAGGGATACTGGTCTATATCTGATGGTCGGTTCTTTCACCGTCTTACATACTGGAGTTGCCTGAGCGTTTTTCATAGTTGCGCGACTGGTTTCGTGATATCCTGTGAGAAAGTCGCAATAAACGGAAAGCTATCAAGTGAAAAAAAGTGCTATCCGGCGTTCCTGAAGGATGCGTCATAGGCTGTCTGCTCTTTCTGATTTATGAGAGGCGATCAGAAAGTTTTTGTTTGATGGCCGTACAATCCAGAATCGGTATGGCAGTAAGGCCAAATCGCCCTGAGCATTGAGGCAATCGTCCGGCCGACGCACCAGGTTGAAGATAAAAACACCGTGTCCTGCTGTAACAAGAAGTCGGTAATTCCCTGCAGCACACACTCGTCCGACACGATTCTTTGACCCTCGGAGACTTTTTAAAAGGTCAAAGGCGTGATAGTCTCGTGAGGAGAGGTGAGGACCACAGGACAGGTGCTCGAGTGTCTCCCTCTTGATTTGGCGAAACTTCTGCGTTACGCAATTTGGTGTATTGGGTCGTGCATTATCTTCAAGCAGCTGCACCCCTTGGCTCACTATTCCACAAAGGTGGTTTTCGACACACATTCTGCCCCATACACATGGTTCATTCTACATTCATGCTCATAAATTAAGGATAATTGCAGAAAGTGGTGCCACACAACGTGACAGTACGCAAACCTGGCGCTAATAGCATAGGAACATAGTGAACACACACGACACAGATCTGTAAGTCCACGGTATTGGTGATTAGTTGAGAAAATCGTCCCGAAACACATGTGCTACAAAACGCCACCGTTTCCTGCGTATTTACCCCGACATCACTATGGGATTTGTTCCCCATGCACACGTACATGTTGCATACGATACCCTGCAGCAACACCCTCAAACGAAAACTTTTTGATCAACCCTTGTATATAAACTATTTGGGAATCAATGTGAAAAGCCCTCTTAGATTGTTTGCATCAGATGTGTCGTTTACTACGTAGTAAAGGCATCAGATGATCTGTACGAATAACAAAATTATTTATACAGGATATCTCCATGGTTGTGAAAAGTAGCAATGAAACCAGAACAACAAGAAGTTTGAGGTCCTCTTCATAAGTACTAAGAGAATATTCGTTTACAACACAGATCACACATATTTAAAGGTTGCTGATTCAACGAAGCACGTAGGGATTACAATTACGAACACCTTAAATTGTAACCATCACGCCATAAGCGTTGTGAGGTAATCGAACAAGACACTGCGTTCTACTGGCAGAAGTCCTGTAAGGTGCAACAGGTATACTAATCACAGTGCCTACACCACGCTTGTCCATCTTGTACCAGAGTATTTCTGCCTGGTACCATCTGCCTGCTTACCTTATAGGGTTGAAGACATCGAAAGAGTTCAAAGAATGGCACCTCGGCTTGCATTTTTACGAAATAGGCCAGAGAGTGTCACGGATGTGATACGCGACTGGGAGTGGTGATCATTAAAGCAAATGCGTGTATGTTGCTGCGAGATCTTTCCCGAAACTTTCCGTTACATGCTTTCTCCATCGAATGCAAAAATATTACTTTGACACTCATCTACAATGGCAGAAATGGACACCGTAATAAGATAAGCCAAGTGATACGCATAGAAAGTTTTAGGTGTTATTTCGTTTTATGTGAATGTAGATGATGTAGACGAAATATCTTTTAGCCTTTTTCAATAATAACTTTATTTGTGTGTGTGTGTGGGTGGGGGGGGTGTTTAGACACGTCCACACACTGAGGGTAAGAGGGACGACGAATTTTGAGGTCATCCGCCGTTGCACTATAATTCAACTACAAACGGTAGTCAACAATTTTTAATTAAGTCTTCAGAATTCCTAAGATCTAACGATGGAACCTATTGAAAGTGGCAGTTCTTCTTACTGGGGCATCGTTTGTGACATCCCAACAACCAGTGAAGTGACAGGGGCTGTCCATTTCTCTTCTTATTTTACAAATTTTAGAATCAGATTATTTTAATGAGTACGTCTTAATGTAAGCAATAGTTTCCGCGGCTGTTGTCACTGTTACAGCTCAGCACAAAGCTCTGAGGAAGGCCACTTGCAATAATGGCCATAATGTCGTACAGTTTTGTATTTTGACAGTGCGGTCAGTAGCTCAGAATAATTTTATTAATGTGTTCACTGAAGCGAAATTTATGCGTTCTTGCTAGTCCTCATTTGGCATATCATTTAATTAATAAATAATGTGGAGGAACAAGTCCGGACACTCAACTCGTACCGCAGCAGCCAACCTGGGCTTAGCATGCTACACTTGTTCTACAGTAGCTAAAAGTTGAAGCTCTTAATGCCTTGAGCTAATCGACACATGACAACGTCCCTTGGTGAAACACCGATCAGTACATTTCGTGTCGTCACATGCTGCTATAACAAGTAAGATACAATAAAACAATAATTACTGCAAGAGCCATAAACGTTACAGCTATCTATTACACACCCAGGTGTGATACAGTTTCCTCCCAGAACATGTCCAAGTGAACAGAGGAAATTAGAAAGGAACATTGAGGCTCTTTAAGTAAACGACGTTTGCTTTTTACGTACTTGAAGGTACCTGGAAGAAATGATGTTACGAGTGAAAATGCAGCACGGATTTTAAATAAATCAAGAAAGTAACAAGTGTTTACACAAGAACCCGCTCGAGAACGTGAACTGCGGTGCAGTCTTGAAATCCTCAGGAAAATAGGAATACACTGTAGGCGAAAGACACACGATAAACTACGATAAACCAAAAGGAAAAAATATGAATGGAATATCAAATAAGAAGTGCTAGAATCTAAAACTGCATAAGGCTGTCAAGCAGGTTTTCCTCTTTACTCTTGAACTTCCACAGCAAAGATACAATGACCCATGGGAAAATTTAAGAAGCAGGATTAAAGTAAGGAGCGAGATCTCTGTGTTAACATTCCATGTTCTGTTAATACACTCCTGGAAATGGAAAAAAGAACATATTGGCACCGGTGTGTCAGACCCACCACACTTGCTCCGGACACTGCGAGAGGGCTGTACAAGCAATGATCACACGCACGGCACAGCGGACACACCAGGAACCGCGGTGTTGGCCGTCGAATGGCGCTAGCTGCGCAGCATTTGTGCACCGCCGCCGTCAGTGTCAGCCAGTTTGCCGTGGCATACGGAGCTCCATCGCAGTCTTTAACACTGGTAGCATGCCGCGACAGCGTGGACGTGAACCGTATGTGCAGTTGACGGACTTTGAGCGAGGACGTATAGTGGGCATGCGGGAGGCCGGGTGGACGTACCGCCGAAATGCTCAACACGTGGGGCGTGAGGTCTCCACAGTACATCGATGTTGTCGCCAGTGGTCGGCGGAAGCTGCACGTGCCCGTCGACCTGGGACCGGACCGCAGCGACGCACGGATGCACGCCAAGACCGTAGGATCCTACGCAGTGCCGTAGAGGACCGCACCGCCACTTCCCAGCAAATTAGGGACACTGTTGCTCCTGGGGTATCGGCGAGGACCATTCGCAACCGTCTCCATGAAGCTGGGCTACGGTCCCGCACACCGTTAGGCCGTCTTCCGCTCACGCCCCAACATCGTGCAGCCCGCCTCCAGTGGTGTCGCGACAGGCGTGAATGGAGGGACGAATGGAGACGTGTCGTCTTCAGCGATGAGAGTCGCTTCTGCCTTGGTGCCAATGATGGTCGTATGCGTGTTTGGCGTCGTGCAGGTGAGCGCCACAATCAGGACTGCATACGACCGAGGCACACAGGGCCAACACCCGGCATCATGGTGTGGGGAGCGATCTCCTACACTGGCCGTGCACCACTGGTGATCGTCGAGGCGACACTGAATAGTGCACGGTACATCCAAACCGACATCGAACCCATCGTTCTACCATTCCTAGACAGGCAAGGGAACTTGCTGTTCCAACAGGACAATGCACGTCCGCATGTATCCCGTGGCACCCAACGTGCTCTAGAAGGTGTAAGTCAACTACCCTGGCCAGCAAGATCTCCGGATCTGTCCCCCATTGAGCATGTTTGGGACTGGATGAAGCGTCGTCTCACGCGGTCTGCACGTCCAGCACGAACGCTGGTCCAACTGAGGCGCCAGGTGGAAATGGCATGGCAAGCCGTTCCACAGGACTACATCCAGCATCTCTACGATCGTCTCCAAGGGGAGAATAGCAGCCTGCATTGCTGCGAAAGGTGGATATACACTGTACTAGTGCCGACATTGTGCATGCTCTGTTGCCTGTGTCTATGTGCCTGTGGTTCTGTCAGTGTGATCATGTGATGTATCTGACCCCAGGAATGTGTCAATAAAGTTTCCCCTTCCTGGGACAATGAATTCACGGTGTTCTCATTTCAATTTCCAGGTGTGTACATTGCTATTTACGTTTTAGAATGAAAGGATTTAGTATCTGATACAGTATGATGTGAAGGACAACATCTTTCATTTTATTGTTTAGAAGGAAAGCATATAGTGCTCTTGTACATGATGTGAAGGAGAACATCTTTCCTAATATAGTGTGGATGTAACGGCTAAAATATGTCAGACTATGGACCGCTCGCATTTATCTCTGCTCAATATACACTGACATTCTTTCTTTCACAGTTCGTCGTTATCTCAACAGGATTTCATGAATAAATTTTAAGATGTATTCTGCAGTATGTGGTGACCACAGAATCCTTTTCTCTGGCAAATCGTTTCCATTATGGTTAGAGAACCGGACTCTCGTTCTAGAGGCACACAATGCAGTCCTCCACTCTGCCATCCATAAATCAGTTTTTGTGATTTCCTTCATTTATTAAGACGAAAGCAAATATGATTCCCTTGAATAGTAGATTCCCAATTTCCTTTTCCATTCTTCTGTATCCAAACCGGTACCTGACCCTGATCACCTCGCAGTCGTTGGAACCTACATCTCTAATGTTCTTTCCAGAATGAATGCTTACGTCCAGAGCAGGCTGTGCGCTGTTGTTAAACTTTTTTCTGCGTTAAAACTGTGAGTGAGATTCAGGAACTATGCATGTCCCTCGCAGTGCTGTTAACTATTGGACCATAGACGTTTACAAGGTTGGAGGTGGGGGGGGGGGGGGGGTGGAGAGAGTGGGTGGGGAGAACAGAACATTCTCTTGCCTTCTTCTGGAATATGGGGTGCAGAATTCTCACACAGAGTGTTCACAGGCTACGCCGTGGCCGTGGCCGTTATTTCGACATAGTCCTTTATTCAAGGCGGAAGCGAAGATTTTTAAAACATTGTGAAAATGCTTCCTAAACTGTCTTTATCGAGCCTTAGAAAGGGACCAAGCCAACACGCTGACGTGCGAATTTCGGGGACATATTCCCTGCACAGAATTATCAAGGGTGTAGTATAACTGCCGAAAAGAGGTCCCCAATCCACGCAGCGAAACACAATCCTCGTGGTGCCCTACTATGTGACGACAGTGATTTACCATTTACTTGTGGTCAATGCAGACCCGTCACGACTTGATGAGACCACATTCAATAGCAGAGAGACTGTAGCGGACTCTGAACATCACTGCCTTGCTATCTGTAACTGTGTTCATTTGTACCTAATCTATAGATCAAAGCGGCAACGGCCTTGCCACAGTGGGTACACCGGTTCCCGTGAGATCACCGAAGTTAAGCGATGTCGGGCGTGGCCGGCATTTGGATGGGTGACCATCCAGCCGCCCTGCGCTGTTGCAATTTTTCGGGGTGCACTCAGTCTCGTGATGCCAATTGAGGAGCTACTCGACCGAATAGTAGCTGCTCCGGTCAAAGAAAGCCATCGTAACGACCTGGAGAGCGGTGTGCTGACCACACGCCCTCCTATCCGCATCCTCACTTGAGGATGATACGGCGGTCGGATGGTCCCGATGGGCCATTTGTGGCCTGAAGACGGAGTGCTTTTTTTGCTTTATAGATCAAAGTGCATCATTCTAAAACAGAAAATGTAATTCTCTGTGCTACAGATGAGAAGGACAAAACTGAAACATCAAGACAGGGGAAATAATCACTTCACACTGTCGTAGAATTAGGTATTTAGCAGCCCACCAGACATGGCTGCACAATAATGTGTGAAACTGTACGAGGAAGGGAAGAGGGATGGGTGGGAACTGGAAGGGTGAGGGGGTAATGAGGAGGACCAGACTCATAATCTTCTTGCTTCAATCCTAGGCTGCTAACAGTCGATTGTTTCGGGAGTATACTGGCCCATTTAGTCTTTACCTAAGCATGGCAAAAAACGTAGGTTCCCTGGCACATTTTATTAAACTGTAATCCTGCCAGTCAAATTTAAAATTCGGAAGGTACAGAAATAATTTAATAAACCCATCAACACGATCAGATGTGTTGTTAAGCAATCAGTGTTATACACGTAGGTTGCATAAGCGTTTATAGAGTTTACTTTCTGTTACTTCAATTCGATGAGTATTAACCAGTGGAATTTTTCCTAATTATTTTAGTTAAAAATCGCCAACGGCCTTGCCGCAGTGGTAACAGATCACCGAAGTTAAGCCCTGTCGGGCTGGGCTAGCACTTGGATGGGTGACCATCCGGTCTGCCGAGCGCTGTTGGTAAGCGGGGTGCACTCAGCCCTGGTGAGGCAATCTGAGGACGTACTTGATTGAGAAGTAGCGGTTCCGGTCTCGGAAACTTACATACGACCGGGAGAGCGGTGTGCTGACCATATGCCACTCCACATCCGCATCCAGTGACGCCTCTCAGCTAAGGACGACACGCCGGCCGGTCAGTACCGTTGGGCCTTCATGGCCTGCTCGGGAGGAGTTTAGTTTAGTTTTAGTTAAAAATCAACAGCAATGCTTCAAATTATATGTTACAAAAATAGCAGTTTGGGAATCTTTCGTCCTCTTGTACAGATTTCTGTCGACGCTCATGTCTATTTCTGTTGTCACATCATCTATATTTTGAAAACTTCACAGAAACCTTCATGCCTATCTTTCTGGACTAGCTCTGACAAATTACTGGGTTCAGTCCTTGTCCAATATGTTGTCACAAGGTTTAAATACAGCACATACTCCATTGCAGAGTGTTTCCGGTCTGAAAACAAATACCTAGTCTGTGGCCAGGTCATCTCTGTACAGTATTCTTCCCTGCAGAAGTGCTAGTTCCGCATGGTATGAAGTAGATCTCCCGAACAATTTGGAAAGTTGGAGATACGTACAGATAGTAGTAGAGATATGAAGACGAGTCCTTGCGAAGAAGCTGAGTTGGCAAGAACACTGTCCATGAAAGCCAAGGTTGGGGGTTCGAGTACCATTCCGGCAAATTTAATCTGCCAGAAAGTATGTTAATCTTCCGTTCTTGTGTTCCGTAACTACATCAAACACACTTAACAAGGGAATAAATCCATCCCGTTACGCTTTTCATGCTGTTTCTATAACATCTAAAAGACGTTAACGTGTCGAGGGAGAGTAACATGTAAGTAATAGAAAAGTGTGAACTTAAATGAATTTCCAAATTTACCGTAACGAAGGTGGTTGGGAAACTACAGTCTAATAAATCACATTGTTGTATTCGACAAGGTGGCAGAAAAAAAAACAGGCATTTCAGTGTTAGAAGAGCCATCCCACTAAGCGTCTGGATGAAGTACGTGAAATAGAAATAAGAATGGCTGAACGAGGATTTGTAAATATTTCTTCAGTGCCCATGTGATCCTTGCCGACAACGTCATGGGTGAAATACATTTTGTTCGTACACGCCACGGCCCTAACATATCTACGACCTAGCACCTCTGGCCTGTGAACAAGAGATTTGTATACGTGATCCAGCAAAGAGCAACCAAGTGCTGCACAATTCAGATAAAGCACAGGCTACCTCAATCAGAAAGGCAGTACAACAGTTTGAATAGAGCATCTCCTGAAGACGTAGTAAACGAAACTTTTTTTTGAGCTTATGTAGAATGAAGAAGGCGTCCACAATACTGCCTGCTTGTCAGTGGCTTTTTATGGAAGATAGATAATCAACTGTCAATACATACCGAATTATCACTGTTACGTGGTAATTGGATGGGACAGCATATACTCGTGCCGAAATTTCAGTATCAATATACGGAGGGGATAAAAGTCATGGGTTACCTCTTAATAACTTGTCGGACTTCCTTTTGCCCGGCTTGTTGCAGCAACTCGACGTCGTATGGTCTCAATAACTCGTTGAAAGTCCCCTTAATAAGTACTGAGCCGTGCTGCCTCGTTATCCGTCCATATTTGCCTAAGTATTGCTTGTTCAAGATTTTGTGTACGAACCAATCTCTAGATTATTTCCCTACAATTCTCGATGGGTTTCACGTTAGGCGATATGAGAGGCAAAAACATTCGCTCGAATTGTTTGTAAGGTGTCAGGCAAATCCAACACCTTCCATGAAAACCCTGACATGATAAGCAAATCCAGTAGTATGTCACATAGCTCCAAATAAATCGTGGCATTAAATTAACCAGAGTAATACGAGTAACGAGTGAGCAATGGAATACCACAGACTAACACAAGAATGCCTAAATGCATGTCATACCTTCCCACCCTGAGACAGACGCAGTTCCGAGGGGAGAAACGAGAACAGAAGCCGAGAGCAGAACCGTGTTAAGCTGGAAGGCCCTATGATAAGGGACGGACACCCACGTAGCCAGCTAACCGCTAAGACCACACCCCAGCCGCAAGTTTTTGCATGAGATTTTTTCGCGCCTCTGTTACGTCAGGGCCAACCCCCAGCCCATGTTAAAAGCTAGAGCCCTCCAGAAGAACAGTATAGATCTTACAATAACACTAAAAGGACCACACCAGCTGCAAGTTTTAGCATGAGACTTTTTCGCATCTCTGTTACGGTGTAAACTTTAAAAACATTGCCCCACCACGAAAAGTATAACGTTTCTCATAGGATAGACTGAATTTTTGTAGGCGGAGCTTAAGGTTAACATTGAGACCCTGATTGGTCAGATGAAAACACAGCCAGATAGTTTTTTTAAACCAACGTCGGTAAATTGTAGTAAGGAGAAGTTAGAGGAGAGTTGCTTTCGAGACGGCGAGGTGAGCAGAGCTGTGCTGCCCGCCGCCCCCTGACGAACACCGACAAGGTAATGAACGCACGCGATGGCGCACAACAGCGCATAAAGCTTCACTCAGAACTGCTGAAGTCTCATCTGTTACACCCCCTTTTTGCGTAATACTAGTGCCGATCGTCAATTAAAGCTCATGGTGTTCACATTTGCCACTTGAAGTAAAAATCTGAAATGCGATGATTTTTCAGTTATATAGTTATTGGGAAGCCATATCAGCCACTGTAATTTACTACAAGTTAGATAAGTAATTAAAGATAATTGAGGGTAACTGTAAACCATTTTGATAATTTTCTCTTTAGTGAAACTTAATTTAAATCTAGATTATAGATGTGATATGGCATAGGTCATCCTTCGATCCATTGTAGAACTTGGAAACCCATTCAGGGAATATTCGTTCACATTTTTGTTGAACGCAGTTGGTTTTTACCATCCTGCATTGAAACATTTCCTTTTATCAATAGTGCAATTTATAAACAATGTTTACTGAGTAGAATAAAATTTCCAATGGTAAACTTAACTGCTTTTTCGACGTTATTTTACCAGCTAACTAAAAATAGGAAAGCCTTGAACCCCTTCCACTAAATTTAGTTAGTATTAAGATTCTTTTACACGGACTGCAGTGGAGCTGTCGCTGAAATCATTAAGTATTTGTTTATATCATCGCTAGTCTCACTGAACTCTTCTGAATTCTACATGTCATGTGTGGTCTGACGTCTCCTTACCAGCAACAGGTCCCAGGTTCAAACTAGTCAATTCCCTAAAAAACACGCTCAGAGCGTCGTTGCGCGAAAGTGGTAGGGAGACACGATATAGAAAAAAACAGACACCACGCAGAATGTTAGATGTTCTGCAACCCAGTCACGAACAATTATGACCCGGTGACATGGCGCATTGACAAGAGAAAATGAGGTCTATTAATGGTTGCAAATGATCTCCAAGTGGTGGAACGTGACCATTTCCAGTCAAAGATCGCTAAAGTTGTACCTGAGGACGAAGGGCATTGTATACAAACACAATCCAAACCATCATAGAGCCACCACAAGCTTGGGCATTGCCTTGTTGACAAGATGGATCCATGGATTCGTGGGGCCTGCGCCATACCGTAACTTTACCATCAGCTGTTATTAACTGAAAGCGGGACTCATATAACCAGGCCAGCCGATATGGTCACGGGCCCAGGAAAGTCGCAGCAGGCGGTTGCGTGCTGTTGGTCGGTCGTCTGCTGCCACAGAGCATTAACGCCAATTTCTGCCGCACTCTCCTAACGGATACGTTCATCGTTCGTCCCACGTTGATTTCTGCGGGTATTTCAAGCAGTATTGCTTGTCTGTTAGTACTGACTCCTCTACTCAAATGCTGCTGGTGTCAGCTGTCGACCACTGCGTTGTCTGTGATGAAAGATAATCCCTGAAATTTGGTATTTTCTGTACATTATTGACACTGTAGATCACGGAATATTGAATTTCTTAACGATTTCCGAAATAGAGTATCCCATGCGCCTAGCTCCAACTACTGTTCTCCGTTTAAACCCGTCGTGTTGCCATAATGACGTAAGAAACGTTTTCACGTGAATCACCTGAGAACAAACAACAGCTCCGCCAGATGACTGCCCTTTTCATACCTTGTGAACGGGATACTAACGCCATCTCTATGTATACATATCGTTGTCCCATGACGTTTGTCAACTCGGTTGATAGAGACATGAGAGACAGTCCTAAAGTCAGTACTTTAAGATGAAGCACTAGTGATTGGAATAAAACATTTAGTTTTTCTTTCTCGTAAAACGTTTACACCTCATAGTAAAATGTTAAGCTCAGTTCAGAATAATGGCCACCACTCTTAATAGACCTATTATTACAGAAATAGTTTATTTAATAGCTAGATCACACGCTATACTTTCAACAAAGCATTCCAGGTTATGGCTATCATTGACCGTCTTCAGATCATAAGAAGGAACCAACTGATTGTACGTGGGGCTTCTCTGGCGTTTTGGATTGAATTTTATTCTTGTGATCTGAGCATGGTCGGTGGCAACCGAAACCACTAATTTATTGTTGAAATTGTGTATGACTAAAGTGGAAATAAACCATTCTTAAAACAACATTTCAACCATCACTGGCGTCTCCATACGTTGAACTGCCATCCGTTCCAGTATATTTCTTTAAT
The DNA here is from genome assembly GCF_023864345.2 of Schistocerca serialis cubense. NCBI lineage: Eukaryota > Metazoa > Arthropoda > Insecta > Orthoptera > Acrididae > Schistocerca > Schistocerca serialis. The sequence continues at coordinate 1,192,769,274 of NC_064638.1, forward strand.
ATCACTGTTGCCTGATGTATATTCAGGCAACTAATAGCCCACCAACCACTTGCAGTCAAACTGGAAGAAACGGAAACAGGCAAGATCTGGTGTACATGACTGCCACGCGACAGGGCCTCCATCTCACCGTCCACGCCCACAATCAATGTATCTATTCTTTGAATGCACACGGACGTTAATATCGTATTGGAAGATGCATTGCCGCTCTTTAAACCACATTCAGTAGCAGGAAACGAGAGACGCTGGAACACATCTGCAATAACACCTAATGCCAAGTGATACTCAATAGTGCTGACAGCAAATTAGTGGATCGTGTACAATTTCAATGTGAAAAGTGGCACAGAATCTTTGCTATTCATATGTGGGCGAGCGTTGTGTATGGGTTTTATCACTGCTGGAATGATAATTGCGGCAATAGAAACAACCACGACATTGGATGCATGCTTTATTCATGAACACCACAAAGCGTGGGAAGTCTAACCTGGAGTATTGCGCCAGATGATTCACTGGAAGAGATTCGTAGTCATAATGGCGAATTGTTTAAACATGGTTTTTATGGTCGGGAGTCATCTGCTCATCCAGTGACGAGCCACCACACTCGATTCACTGAGATATGGCTGTCACAAGCCAAGCTGACTGATGGATATTGATTTCTATAGATGGCGAGCCATTTTATCCTATAAAATGTGTGTTTTCTGGGAAAATTTCCTTGGTAAGTTACTTTGCCATTTCGGATATTGTACACTGCTACAACAACTTTAATTTTATTACTGTAAGTTCTTGATACGAGTAACTCTCCATCTTCGATTTGTAATATACGGTTTCCACACTCGTTACGGAATGACCTGATGACAGAACGAACGTTTGTCATTGTTTCGTACGGAGATGCATTGAAGACTGCATTCATTTTACTGAAATATAGTTTTTACTTCGATGAGTAACTTGAAGTGGGCTTCGGCGTCTTCTTGTGGTGGTATGATAAAGCCTCAAGTGTGCTTTGTACGAAGTAGAACCACCGATGCCGGGATTCTGGATGTCTCATGAATCGCTATCTCCGCTTTGGAGTTGTTGTCATTTAACTCTTCAACCATCGGAACCAAGAAATATTGCTTTCATTCGGTTCCAAGAGCATGTATTCCAACTGCAAAAACTACTTTCTAGGACAAGACAGAACACTGTCTCCATTATTCTACACCTTCAGGAAAGTCCTCAAAAAGAAGAACTGCGAAGATAACGTGCAAACCAGAGACGTTCATATCGTTATAAGATATTAAATAGTAACTATTTAGAAAACCTTCGTAAATTCATATTAACGTAATTTTTCTTTGGTTTTCGAAGTTTATTCTAAACGTATAAGATACAAATAGGAATGAAATAAAGAATAACAGTGGGTACAATTGTATAAGAACATGTAAATTTGTAAAATGAAATTACCGATACCCAACGGTATCGAAGTATTCGGAGTACGTCCGAAGTTTGATTGCACTACAGATTACAAGTCCTGAACAACAAACCGTGATAGCGGTCATCGTGTATACATCACAGACGGCTGTGTGTTACTTTTGAGGGTAGTGCTACCACCATCATTGTGGCAGGCCAGGTTTTTTCTCCTTTCTTTAAAAAGAAAAAAAAACAAGCTATTTACAAACATGTCCCTCAGACGTATCGCTCCTTGAAAATCTCATACCAACTGGGATATTCATTTTCATAACGTCAGTACAATTTTTTGTTCAAATTCTTGTAGTAATTTGTGGCGATGCACTCAGGATCGCGAGTGAGAGATAAAGAGTAACGAAAACAACTGGTTGTAGACACGGCTGTTTTCGCAAGGAACAACCGCGAACTTTCTCCTACTTGTGTGTAACATTCGCGGCAGAACGTTATGGTAGAACAGGATGAGTTGCGGAAGGAGGAGCCTCGTGCCGGCCTAGTGTGAGTCTGTGTGGGGGCGAGCTCCGTGGGGCGTGACTTGTTTGGTGAGGCAACAGACACGCTAGGCGGCGTATTTGTGTTCCGACGGCCGGCGTCCGGCTTCCGCCCACGAGCCACTGCACGGTTTCCACAACCTGGGCCGGCCATTCCTCATCGTCTCGGATCAGACGGGAAAATCTCCTCTGCTGCCTCTGTCTCCAAGAAAAACGCAAGCCTGGTGCACGGCCCATCCCCGGATCTTCTTAGCAGCAGACGTATATCTCAGCTGTATGACACTGCACCACAGTTGGAGGAAGTAAACAAAATAAAATGTGGGCCGTGAGATTTGTTACAGCACACAAAGACACAAAGTGTAACTTATTTCAGTTAATACAGTCGCCCTACTTCGTTTCTGGATGGACGGACAACTGCGCTGAATTCCTACATCGTGAGCATCATCATCATCATCATCATCATCAGGAACAACGCTATCAGTCCGGAGCCGCGCTGCTGCTACGGTCGCAGGTTCGAATCCTGCCTCGGGCATGTATGTGTGTGATGTCATTAGGTTAGTTAGGTTTAAGTAGTTCTAAGTTCTAGGCGACTGTCGACCACAGCAGTTGAGTCCCATAGTGCTCAGAGCCATTTGAACCATTTGAACAACACTATCACAACTGTAGTCGTCACCGTCCTCCAAATAATCACTCAGAAAGCACCATCATCTTTATCACCACCATCACCATTACTTGCATTTTCATCATCATCACCAACTTCAGCATCATTATCTCCATCATCAATTTCCTCATCATCATCAACATGAACATCATCACTATCCACAATAACAACAACCACAACAATAGTAACATAATTAACATCACGACCACCATAAAACCATATCCTCATGTGCAGTAACATCATGATCATCATCTCCATTATTTACACTATGGATGTCTAACCTTTTATCTTACCTGGGCCGCATTGGAAGAAGAGTCTTTTTGAGCCCCTAGTACCAAACTTAACATCAACTACAACCATTGACAAAAATGTAATCTGTCAGAGTAATTTAGATTTTATAATTACTCGTTATTCTAATAGCGACATAGAATTAATTTGTCATTTTAAATACCACATTTTTCTTAATAATTTTATGTACCAGTAATTACAAATTACAAAATTAACCTGACATTTGAATTCGTACTCGGAATACTAATACACCACTATTATGTTCGAGCGAAATGATTGCAATTCTCAAAATGTTCATCTGAGATTTTGCTTCCATTCGTACTCATTGCATGATTTGCTCTTTACAAGAACTATTCACAAACGTACGTGCTTCAAAACAAAGATTAAATACATAACTCATGACTGTCAAACAAGGGATATTGGTCTTTGGTCAGGTACGATTCGTAAAAGTATAGCAAAACTAAAGGATCAGTATTTTTTTGTTGGATGTCAGACTGCAACTCTGTGCATCCACCTGAAAATCTTCTGGCAACGCATCTATACTGTTTGTAAAAGGTGTCTAAAAATACACACAATTTTATTATTTGCTCGAAAATCGTAAAACCGATTTTTAAACTCTTTCATGATATCTAAATGTATGGTGCGTTTTTTATTCTGCCTTTAGTATTGTGTCTGGCTAGAGTAGTGAAATGAAAAAAACATCTTTGCATTTACTTGTACTTCTCATAATTGAATCGTTTGATTTTTAAGGGGCACTTCTCTACAATTTTGCAAAATTGAGTTATTATGCTCAGCATGTATTTTACCTTTAAATACACATTCCGCGAAGAAATGGCCTGGGACTGATGACGCCGCTGTTTGGTCCCCTTGTAGGGAAGCAGCCTACTCACGCCGTAATAAATTCACGTCAGTCTTTCCATTGTGTGCCAGCCAGTCCGCTGTAACTAGCTCTGACGTCACAAATGTTGAGCAATACTTTAAAAATCAAGTAAATAACCTGAAACGGTTCTAGCATGTCAGGAGTAATACTAAATCAATATGTGTTGAATGTCAGTTCAATAACTTTAACCATTTTCGAAATTTGGACGTTTTTCTGTAAAAATCATTGGCGCAACAGAAAAGAGCTAGACACTTAAAAATGTATATTTAGATTCCTTTTTCATAATTATTTAATAGAAACAGTACTTTGGATTTCATAAATTAAAATTTTAGTGGAAATTCATGATTCTCTGGTTTTTGTCTTAAAAATTAAGGAAGCAAGATAGATTAAGTAGGCTAATAAATAAGGCTAGAATGTTTAGATTTAAGTAGAAGGGAGATCCGCTATAATCATAAAGATGTGAGAAGTTTCAATTGAATAACTATATAACTATAGCGATAGTGTAACTCCAAAGGGCAAGTTCAGAGCTCGTCTACTGCGTGTGGTGTAATTAAATTAATTCTCTTGCCCAAAATAATTGACTTAGCCACTTTTATTATGATTACTTACGTGTGCTGAATGGGCATTTAAATTGAGAGCTTCATCTGCCATCAGAAAAGAAGCTATGATTTATTCAATAACTTAATGTGGTGCATTACTAGTCCAGCGGCTAGTCGAGAGAGCCGATTTGATCAGGCGTTCCCTTAGCCGTCCGCACCGCGGCTTTATATATAAGAACGCTGCGCGAGGAAGCAAGGCCCCAGTTCTCTCCAGATGCTGAATAGCACACCATCTGTGTCGGGAGTCGCGTCACGTCGGTATCATTGCTATAAACAGACTCGGATGCCGTATTAAGTTACTCGGGATACGCGTAACCATGAAATCACTCTCGAGCCAGTGTTGAGAACGGCAAAACAACAGCATAAATAATAGGAACATTTTAAACAACAATAATTTTCCACCAGCCGCCCCACACCCTCCCCCAAACCAGCCAACCAACTGCCACAACATACTAGAACTATTTTTGTGATGACATCCAGATGTAAGAGAAACTACTACAAGTACTAATACTTCTAGTACAAGTATTTGGAAGATAATTATGGGTACTGATATCAAACACCACAAACCGAAGTTTGTTGGAAATGCGAAGACATAAATCTAAGACTAAGAACTACTTGATTGAATGAAAGGGAAAGGATGTCCAGTATCGCTCAACTACAAGTTCACAAGAAGCGTGCTCGAAGTGTCCAGGGAGCGTCGTGGCGTAGTGGTTAGCTCACTGGACTTGCATTCGGGAGGATGACGGTTCAAACTCTCGTCCGGCCATCCTGATTCAGGTTTTCCGTTATCCTCCAAAATCGCTTCAGGCAAATTCCAGATTATTTTCTTTGAAAGGACATGGCCGACTTCCTTCCCCATTCTTTCTTAATCTGATGGGGCCGATGACCTCGATGTTTGGTCCCTTCCCCCCCAAACCAACCAACCAACCAAGATTTCCATGCCTCAATCAAAGATATTACGGAACTTTGATCAAATTTATCTGATGTGGGCGTGATAGTTGTGGAAAATATGTAAAACTTTCCATTAATATCAATTCCAGTTCACAAATTACTTTGTTATTGGTTGCTGTGGATAAATTTATTTGGAATACATAATCTCAAGGCAGGAAAGACTGCGGTATTTGTGTACCGTGAAGGACAGACCGGAAAGGCCCAAATGCAGTCTAGACCTTCATTCAACCGTAAGTGAATGATTATTTTCAGAGCAGAATAAGACAGCTTTGCGTTTTTTTCACATGGAATACGTTACAAGAACCCAATCACACCGTCAGTCGTTTCTTTTATCCTTAAACAATTAATGGCAGATTCTAATCTGCGAATCAGTCCTTTCCGATCATGAGACACTCTTTCCATCCATCGAAATTCTGGTGTCATAAACAGTGCATTGACAAAAATTGACCGAGTCTACACACCAGGAGAATATGCTAGAAAGATGGCAGAATCTGGAAAAAATGATAGTGTTGTTGTAGCATTGCTGAAAATTTAATACATCAAAGGTTATAAACTATGGTTGACAAAAAATTATCAAAAAAATGTGCTGTCTAGAGTCTTTGGGAAAAAGTGTTCCTAAAGAACAAAAAGAGTCTTTTGCAATCAGCCAATTTTCACACTTCGTGTAAAGCCGAAAAGTACCAGGAACTGTAGTGCCATATGTGTACATCGATAGGTCTTCCTAGGAACACAGTCAGACCAATGAAAATCTCTGAACAGGATGTTGATAAGATGCAGTTATCAGCTTCGAAAGCTTACACTCAGAAAATACCCATTAATTAACAAAAACTGCCCATCAATAAGATGATGCGATATATCCCTCACAAAAATGAAGGCTTCTACAAGGATATTCTGACGAGGCCAAAAACTGATTGTGAACATGCTGAACGCTCATCCTATTCAGTAGCAGCTCTTTATTATTCTATACATAAAAATAATTTCGTTTATGTTTAAAAGGATACATGTTCACTGACTTGAACGCTCTTCATTGAGAAGAAAAATATTTATATTTGTATGCATATTATCGTAAATCTCATTATGTACCACATTCTAAACGGAAAAAAATGTAAAAATAATTGTATGTGAAGTGTATTCAGTTTTTTGTCTTTCCCTTAAAGTTAATTCCGGTGTGCAAGTGTTTCTTTAAAACTAAACAATTCTATTTCAGTTTCATTTGGATCGCGTCTATTGTTTGAAGCATTGTAATGTTAAGTCAGTTTCCACCACGGAGACGCCTGTATGAGTCACCTAAATGAGCAGTCAGATCTACCAGAAATGCTTAATCTGCCATCCAGTTGGCATCGTGACACAGATTTTACTTTTGATATAACGAACCATTTGATTTCATTAATTATGCTATGAAATACATTTTAACACCTTGCCTCGACTGAGCCACTTTACTGCCGTAAAATACACGGTATCACCATATTGTGAGAAATACCTGGAACTAACGATGATTAGATCTCATAGGAAGCTAGTCCGTTGGCCGCGCAAGGAAGGAATTGAATTGAATTAAGGCTCATCATTCGTAGTGATGATCTGCTACGGTCGGAAACGCACACGAAATTAAAAAAAATTCGTGAAACACTATTATAGTAGACGTTCGTATTTAAATGTGGTTATTACTTGTAGCAATTGACATGACATCAAATTGAATGTGTCATAACAGAATAACGATATTGTTAAATAGTAAACATTGGCAGTAACTGCAAGCCACATCAAGATTGATTTTACCGTCGGAGAAAGACTTTATTCGTCACAACTGTATAGGAATAACGCAGAATTTCTTTGTATTTCGATACGTTAACTTCACTAGATGTCTGTAAGCCTCTAGTTTCACAATTGCAACTGAAGCAACTGTAAGATAACAGACAAGCGCGTCAGACGGATTGGCCGGTTACAAGACCGAAACTCTTGGGGTTCATTCACACCACGGGCGGCAGTGAATAATCTGAAAATATTCAGATTATCATAACTTTACATACCAGATTTTTGTGGAATCGTGTGATAGACGCTCACTTTGTGGGCCTCACCGATAATTGCTTTGGATAGCATGCGACACGCAGGCCACAGGTTGGACACTAGTGATCTACACCAACTCCTGATCTCCGCCAGCATAATCTGTACTGACATCACCCTATGCATCAACTTCATTCTGTAACAGGAGCACCAACAACATCAAATGTTGACCTTTCTGCCATTCAAGTGTTCTGCATTCCATCCATCCTGTAGTCTTTCTCTTCTACATTTCCCAACATTCCTATACCGTTGAATATCTATTTGCACCCAGTCGTCCGACACTATTTTCTCATTATCTCTGAGAAGTCAACACGAATAACCCAGCGGTCAGCGTGGCTGGCAACTATGCGGAGGGCTTGGGTTCGATTCCCGTTACCACCAAGGACTTTTTCCTGATGACAATACTCGAGCAGGTGGCCTCAGCCTCTTGATGCCAGTTGAACAGATACTTGAATGAGAAGCAGCGGCTCAAAAGCAAAAAAGGCTGACAATGGCCAGGTGTGCGGTGTGATTCCATGCCCCGCCATACAGCACCCGCATGATGCCGTTGGTAGAGGATGACACGGCGGTCGGTCGATCACGATCGATCCATCGGGGCAAGAATCGGAGCTTCGGTGTCTTCCAAAATGTTTTATAAACAGAATCTGAGTTTTTCACGTTCATTTCGGATGGGTTCATCTGTTGTATGTTCTAAAATCGTGCATAAAAACCACATTTCTGCTTCCTGAATTTTTCATTTTTGTTTTTATATCGTCTGAAATACACTGCTTTATACTGTATTGCAAGCACTGGAATGGTTTGATAGAAGATTATCGCCTACTCTACACTGCCATATCGCGATCTGTTTATTTTAATTACGCAGTATAAATTACGGAATGATTTCAAGTCGAAGTTAAAATGTGTGCGGTTGTCTATGTTTAAACTGTAAGCATGGGACTGAAAACCATTAATCTGCTCCAAAACCTTGTCTCCGACTGAGAGTCTTACTTTCGTCAAGCTTCATCCATTGGAAGCTTCTAATTTAGTTTTATGTTCAAATATTTCATTATCATATGTCTTTCATACGTATGAAGTCCTATTAGCCGCCTCTCAGTGCAAACCATACTTTTTGAATATTCGGTATAGAAACCGGTCGTCATTTACAATCGAGCACGAAATATCAACTGGGCAACTGCCAGCCATCTTCAGGTTAGAAATTAAGGGATTTATTACACAATTACTACATCATTAATCTGACCAGTTGACGAAATTTTATAACTTTTCCTTTTGTAATTCCAATATTCGAACCTGCCGCAATTCCATTCGTTCTGTCTATTTATATAGCGTCAAGTTGCTCTGTGTATTTTTAACATATTAAAACGTTTCTAAGAAATAACCACGTGGTTACAAGCGTTTGGACGCTGATGAGTGACAATCTCTAACACCACTAAAAATGTGATAATAGTCTGTTGGTGACAAAACGTTGGCGATCAAGAAATTGAAGAAAAAATATTCACAACATATTCTAACGCCATCAACAATAGCTTGAAATGCGAGCTGACGAGCTATCGAGAGAACAATACTGTAACTGTAGGAACATGATGAATCGTAATGGTAATCACAGACATCAACATTTTGCAAAGTCCGGTAGGACATACCCACAATGCTGTGCCGCATCTCTTTGGCGGTTCTCTGCTATTCGACAGAGCTCCAGGATGCAAAAGCAACAACTGCATGCATATACATAGATTTCTCAAACATTCATTCGTATCCCGGAAAAATGACTGTGGAAACAGTTTTTCAGTCTTAATGGAGCGGGTACGTACGGAATAAGTCGAGCGATGGCCGGAGAGCCCTTTATTAAACGAACTTGGAGTCAACATTAATTCATGTGGGCGTTTAAAATGCAGATCCCAGGCTTATGCATATTTACACACCCTGTCCACTCCACGGCGAACGCGCAATAACTCTGAAAACAATTTAAACGTGTAAGCTGATGAGCTTTCGCCTCTCGTGCTGGCGACGCAACCCAACGCAGTCTGCGGTTGTGGCTCGGTTAGCTTATTCAGATTCGATTTAATACTTGTGTCCATAAATTCATTACACTCTAGATTCTCGCCCGGTTTGCAGTAAACTTTGTGAAGCTCGAGATCTCCCAAGCGCGAGTTAAGGACATCATACAGAAATCATGTATGCTGATATTATCCAAATGCGTCACGGCATAATAGTTTCTCTCCCGGTCCTGACCTTTCAGTGTAGTAATCCGTATATGACGCAGTAGCCAGTTGGGATCTTCCGCGAATTATGAAGGTATATGACTGTGTCAGACACCCTGCCAAGGAAGAAAAAAACTTTTATTCGTGCACGATTCTGCATATACCTCGTTGATTTCATATTAAAGAAAAGGGATGCAGAAAGCTACACAAGGATCTTACAGTATTATTAAAAGGGACGCAACAACCTCTGCTTGGAGAGAAGTAACACAGGTTGTTTGGTACAATTCGAGCTAGGTAGAGGATCGACTACTGGTGATGAAGTTAATGATTTAACTTTTAGTTTGAATAAGAAGTCAGAATTTGTGCCTTTTGCTGTTGATACAAGTGTAAAAAGTAAGAAGATTATGATTTTACGCCCCTTTGCGGCGAGAGCACTGAAGACGGACCACTAGCTAGGATTGAGAAAGTGTAGGGAGGAAAATCGCCTATAGCATTTCAAAGAACAATCCCAGCATTCACTTCATCTGATTTTATTCGCAGAACTGATTTCTTCTTCTTCTTCTTCATCACCACCATCATCATCACCATCACCTTCTTCTTCTTCTTCTTCTTCACTTTCTCCTCTTCTTCTGCACGCCTGTTACGGGTTCAAAATATATCTCACAGTCGTTTCCTTTGTCTGCCTTCTTCCCTTTTGTGTACAGTCCGACAGTCTTCGGATTCTCTCCTTCACAACATGCTGTCTCCAATCACTTCTACACTTAACAACTTTTCCTTCCATAGAATGTATTCCAAGTTCTTCCCTAATCTTTCAATTGCAGTTTTATCTCAAAGGATACCTCGTCGACCTTAACAACTTCATTTCTGTATCTTACTTTTATCATCTTTCGTCAGCCTCCATGTTTAGAGCCATAGAGAAAAGCAGACAGAGTCATTACGTTGTATAAATTCATTCATTTCTCTTCCCTGCTTATAGTTTTTAACCTTCTATTTATTTTACCGCAAGTTTGGTGCAACATTGGTAATTCATCTTTAAAATCCTCTCCATATTTATAGCTGACATGTATTTGTAGGTCATTGAACTACATGAATTTTCCTGTTATGGCGTCACAGATTACAAGTTAGCTTTAACAATATTTTTACCATTCAAGGCCACTGCCCTTTTCTTTCTGTTTTTTTAGTTATGGGATTTTTTAAATTACATTTCGCGCGTAACTTGTATATCGTGCAGTTCGTCTTCAGTTTCTCTCAAAATAATCTGATGACTGCAAATAGCGTTGTCTTAGGCGAAAAACATGGTACAGTACAAATGCTTCTGTTAATTTTAGATATTGATACTCCAACCAATCACACAGTGAAGCGCCAAAGAAAATTGTATACGCATGCTTATTGAAATATAGAGATATGAAAACAGGCAGAGTACGGAGCTGCGGTCGCAACGCCTATATAAGACAACAAGTGTCTGGCGCAGCTGTTAGATCTGTTACTGCTGTTACAATGGCAGGGTATCAGGATTTATCTGAGTTTTAACGCTGTGTCATAAAAGGCACACGAGCGACTGGACACAGCATCTCCGAAGTAGCGATGAAGTAGGGATTTTCCCGTAGGATCGTTTCAGGGGTATACCGTGAATATCAGGAATCCGATAAAACAATTAAATCTCCAACATCACTGCGGCCGGAAAACGCTCCTGCAAAACTGAGACCAACTACAACTGAAAAGAATCGTTCAACGTGACAGAAGTGCAACACTCCCTAAAACTGCTGCAGATTTTAAAGCTGGGCCATCAACAAGTGTCAGCGTGCGAACTATTAAACGCAACATCATCTATGATGGAGGCTCTGTAATGGTGTGAGCCGTGTGCAGTTGGAGTGATATGGGACCCTAATAAATGTACAAACGACTCTGACAGGTTACACATGCGTAAACATCCTGTCTGAACACCTGCGTCCATTCATGTCCATCGTGCGTTCCGACGGACTTGGGTAATTCCAGCAGAACAATGCGACACCCCAGACGTCCAGAATTGCTACACAGTGGATCCAGAAATACTCTTGTGAATTTAAACACTTCCACTAGCAATCAAACTCCACAAGCTTGAACATTATTGAGCATATCTCGGATGCCCTTCAACGTGCTTTTCAGAAGAGATCTCGACCCCCTCGTACTCTTAGGGATTTATGGACAGCCCTGCAGGATTCATACTGTCAGTTCTCTCCAGCACTACGTCAGATATTAGTCGAGCACATGCCACGTCTTGCTGCCTCACTTCTACGGGCTCATGGGGGTCCGACACGATATTAGGCAGGTGTACCAGTTTCTTTGGATCTTCAGTGTATATGTAAATACTACAAAAAATAGGAGAGTAACTACAACCAGGTACAATTTTCCTTTATCTTTCCACTATACCTTCCATTTCCGATGTATTCCCTGACTATTGTCTCTTTATACACATATTTTAGCACTTTAATTATGGGATTCGGATATCCTCCTTGAATCATGAATTCCCATAATTTTCACTAATTATCTGGTCGAAAACTTTTTCGTTATCAACATACACTTCACGATTTTCAACCTTATATTCCCTTTTTCCATCATAATTCTACATTTATTCTGTCTCCTCCTGTAGATGTCCTGTTCTTCATTTCTCTTAATGCCATTTCTAATTCATCTAACGTGATGGAGCCCGTATTTCCATATCGTTTCCATATTGTCTTTACCAGGGAGCTATCTCTATAATGTTGTATCTATTCTTCTTCTTCTATTCCATTTATATTTGCTTAATCTCTTTCTTCACTATATAGATGCTTAAAAACCCTATAGTCATCATTTGTCTTCCATATATACATGTTCAATGGTGCTTTTACACTCCGTCATCAGGCCACATGTGGCCACGGGGACCATCCGACCGCCGTGTCATCCTCGGTTGAGGATGCAGATAGGAGGGGCGTGTGGTCAGCACACCGCTCTTCCGGTCGGTATGATGGTTTTCTTTGACCGGAGCCGCTACTATTCGGTCGAGTAGCTCCTCAATTGGCATCACGAGGCTGATTGCACCCCGATAAATGGCAACAGCGCATGGCGGCCCGGATGGTCACCCATCCAAGTGCCGGCCACACCCGACAGCGCTTAACTTCGGTGATCTGACGGGAACCGGTGTATCCACTGCGGCAAGGCCGTTGCCCAATGGTGCTTATACACACATCAAAAAAGTGTGGCATCACCCCAGCTCCCAGAACACCTTACGACAGACGTTGACTGTCGGTATTGTATCACAAACACAGTCTCTTTGACTGTTCCGAGATGCCACTAAACCCGCCGGAAGATGTAAACAACCATGCACGAGCAGTGTCTGTTAACGGAGGGGGTCCGACAGCCGATTACTTCCAGTCATTCTACCACGAAGGAGGTACACGGCTCGTGTTGAGTGTAGTTAACCATTTATAGAATGTCAATACCGCAGTTCGATAGCGTCCGCCTTGTTACTTTGTGCCAGGAAGCGCTCTCAACGAGGGAAGTGTCCAGGGGTCTCGGAGTGAACGAAAGTGATGATGTCCGGATATGGAGGAGTTACAGAGAGACAGGCCACCCAAGGGCTACTACTGCAGTGGACGACCGCTACCTACGGATTATAGCTCGGAAGAAAACTGACAGCCGTCGTGTTACGACTCTGACTGTGGGCAATAGGCTGCATGATGTGCAGCTTCACTCACGATGTCCATGGTGAAGTCCATCTTTACAACCACGACACCATGCAGTGCAGTACAGATTGGCCCAACGACATACCGAATGGACCGCTCAGGAGTGCCATCACGTTCTCTTCACTGCGGATTGTCGCAAAAGCCTTCAACCAGACAATCGTCAAAGACGTGTTTGGAGGCAACCCGGTCAGGCTGAATGCCTTAGACACATTGTCCAGTGACTGCAGCAAGGTGGAGGTGCCGTGCTGTTTTGGGGTGGCATTATGTGGGTCCGACCTACGCCTCTGGTGGTCATGGAAGGCGCCGTATCGGCTGTACGATACGTGAATGTCATGTTTCGAACGATAGTGCAACGACATCGGCAACATATTTGCGAGGCGTTCGTCTTCATGGACGACAATTAGCACCCCCATCGAATACATCTTGTGAGTGGCTATCTTCAGGATAACGACATCTCTGGACTGCAGTGGCCAGCATGTTCTCCAGACATGAACCTTATCGAACAGACCTGGGATAGATTGAAATGGGCTGTTTATAGACGATGTGACCCACCAATCATTCTGAGGGTACTACACAGAATCGCCGCCTAGGAGTGGGACAGTATGGACCAACAGTGCTTTGATGAAATTGTGAATAGCATGCCACGACGAATACAGGCATGTATCAATGCTAGAGGACGTGCTACCGGGTATTAGAGGTACCGGTGTGTACAGCAATCAGAACTACCACCTCTGAAGGTCTCGCTGTATGTTGGTACAACATGCAATGTGTGATTTTCATGAGCAATAAAAATGACAGAAATGATGTTTACGTTGACCTCTCTTCGAATTTTCTGTACAGGTTCCGGAACTCTCGGAACCGAGGTGATACAAAGTTTTTTGATGTATGTAAATTTGTTCCAGGATTCTTGGTGAACTTAATTTACAATATTTTACTCCACATTTCGTTTTTCACCGTACATCTCTCTTTCTTCATCCGTTTGGTTTGAATATTTGTAGATGATCTAATTCTTGTTTCTTATTGCGTTTGTAGTATCTTCATTCTATATCGAAAATTATTTTTTCTTCCGGTACTTCCGTTTTTAACCTAACACTTCGTTAGCTGTAGTAGTTTCACCTTCTATGACAATTATTATGCCATTCCTTATATAAAAAAAAGTGACTAATTTCTTGTTGTAGCACATGACCTCTTTTGCAGAATTTTGCAACGAATCTTTCATTTATGTTCCACTTCAATGATTTTACGTGTTCAGAAAAATTGCAATGTAATGAATATCACTAGTTGCATACATGCGTTGATATAGGTCAAAGGGGACAAATGAAAATGTATGCCCCGACCGAGACTCGAACCTGGGATCTCCTGCTTGCATGTCCGAAAGAACAGACACCATCTTCATATATATATTTTACGTGGTCACCTCACTTTTTTCATTTCGTATGGTTACTCCTAAATATTCAAATTGCCTGTTGGTGTACAGGCATTCATTGCTAATTTTTTTAATCTCATTCTTTTGGGTTCTTTACTTTGGTACGGATATTGTGCTACATTTACCCAGACTTAAAGGCAACTGTCATTACTCTGAATGGTAATTACGACCAACATTAATTTGTCCTCTTTACTGACTGTTGAACACCGTGGATATAGATTATATTAATTGAGAACTGCAGGAAGTGGTCACTTGTTTACGATTTTTATTTACACCAACATGAATTCGGGATTTCGCCTATTTTCAGTTGGCGTAATACATATCAGTCTTCAGTTAGCATACTGTCAAAAATATCGGCTATAGTTTGAATGCTACAGACACAATGTACTAAATTACAGTTTTCTTTGGCTACTACAGCCCGCACAAATGTGCATCCCCAAAGGACATTCTAAATGATTAAACAGAGTTACTCCACAACATGTTTCTAGGAAACTTCCAGAATTTATTTCTACAACCACACACGAAGTACAGTCCTACAAAGACATGATAATAAAGACCATAATAATCATAATAATAATACTAATAACAACAATCGTATCTAGTATGATGCAGCCAGTCAGTTGTTCTGACTATTCGTTCTAAAAGTCACTCGAGTATGTCGAAATTACAGAGCCTATGGTGAAAAACGTAAGATTGATTCTTCTGTATAAAATGTACTGTATTATATTGTAATATTCAATACATTTTAGTTAACCAATCAGTATTGCACTTAGTAAATTATTATCCACGGCAATCTCTGAAGTCATCACGTAAAATTTCTTTTTTTAAGTGGAAATTAACCTAAAGTGACTCAAGTTCCTGTGTGTCCATTCTTGTAATTCATGGTCAGCGGGGCTTTGGCAGTTCACTTACGTAGTAGAATGAAACATCTGCTGCAGTAGAAAATGTATCTATCTGTTTGTTTTTATCGTTCTTGATTCTTATTCTGCTTCTAAAGTGTCTTTGTATTTGCATGTTTCGTAAGTTGATAGTGATATCATTAATGTTTCTGCATACAAGGCTGAAGATGATGTGCTATGTCACGAAAGTTGTTGCAGTATAATAAAGTAACATCAAAATGACGATTGGTGGTGTTTCATTTTACTATGTTAAGTGGCTCAGTAGATTGAATGCTAAGCGATTTCAATTTTTAGTGTTTCAGAAGCTTAAATCAAGACTATTTTAATGTACACATTGAATTGCATCAATAGTATTTACAGAAACCGTAAAGAAAGTGTAATTTTGGCCATAAACATTATTTTCTATTGTAAACTAATATGTTGGTAGCAACATGGCGGGAACTGCGGTTTCTTACCCATCACAAAAAGAGAAAGTTTTGTTAGGCTTATAAGTGTGGGAAAGAGGAGCAGCAACATCCAGAATAGGGATTAAGGGCATCTAGTGGGTGACTCATCTTAAATATGCAGCCAAGGAATTGTAGCAAGTACACAAAATCTTTATTTTTCACAGGGCGGATGCAGAACGTAAACTGCAGTCAATTTTGTTTTTAACAAAATGCTAACTGAAGATTTAAATGTGTATTACGCCAAATGAAAATGAAAGAAAGCCCGAAACGCGTATTGTTATAAATAAAATGCATAAAAAGTGGCTAATTGCTGTATTTATTAAAATAATATAAAGTAAGGATGATCAACTCTTGTTGCGTTTCACTATGATTCTCCAGTGGTGAAACTTTCTGTAAGTGGCGACACCTGCAGCGAACAGTTTACCACTTTAATATACTGGTGGTGTCATGAACACGTAGCCAGGCGAGTTGATAGTCGGTGGACCGATGGGAGATATTTGATAGAGTTTGCGAAAAGTAAGTTTCAGGGAAGGAAGGATAATACAGAATCTCTACAAGAAAAAAGGGAACAACAAGACTGAAAGAACGAAGTCCTATGATTAGAAAGGGTTTAAAACAGGGATGCAATTCCGTGCCCATACTGATAAATCTGTACACTAAAGAAGTGATGATAGAAACAAAATAAAATTACGGAACTGGGAATCTTGGGTGAAAGGTTCTGATCAGAATCGCAGATGACATTGCTACCCTCTGTAAAATTGTAAAGAATTGCTTTACCTGTTGGATGGGATAGCTCACATTATGGACTGATAGTAAACTGAAGAAAGGCGAAAGGAGTGATAGAAGTAATAGAAGAAATAAGATTAGTGATAACACCAAAATAGTGGACCATGAAGTAGACACAGTTAGTTAGTTCTGTCACACTTGAAGCGTAATAACCCAAGACGGACGAAACAGGGAGGAAATAAAACGGTGACTAACACAGACAAAGAGGACATCCTGGCAAATATGTGTACTAATATGAAACATTGGCCTTACCTGGAAAGAAACAATTCTGAGAAATTACCTTTCGAGCACAGCATGGAAGTCATTCATGGATTGGAGCGAAATCAGTAAAGAAGAGAATCGAAACGTTTTATACGTGGTGCTGTAAAAGATTATAGAAAATTAGATGGGCTGAAACGATAAGGTATGAGGAAATGTAGAGTACAAATGGTGAGGAGAGGAACATATGTAAAGTACTGCCAAACAGACGTGACAGGATGGAAACATGACATAAGAGATTAAAAGGCATGGCACTTGAGGGAGCTGCACAGCGTTAAAACTGTAGCATACGACAGAGATTGGAGCATACACAATTGATAATTGTGGCCGTTGGGTGTACGAGGTGTGTGAGAAAAATAATGCGACTGGCAACAGTGCAAGCGATCTCGCAGACTTGGGTGGACAGGTGTGTTCACCTCTTCCAGACGTGTAGTCAGAGTTTCAGCTTCGTACAGCCAACACGTGATTTTTCAGAGCGCCTTCAATGAAGGTGTTGTTAAAGTGGAACACTGGAATTTAGATCAACGTTATGCCATCATGTTTAGGATTAAACTTGGAAATCCGCGAGTATGACGTTTGAAAAGTTGTGCAGGCCTGCGGGGAACATTTCGTATAAGAAAAGCAAGTTTTTCGCTATCACAAATCATTTCTGGAAGGCTCTCAGCCTGAAGTGAACATCAGCCAGAGAGCTCTTATAAAAACCGACAATATCGTCGAACGTTTCTACATCTACTTCGATGCTCTGAAAATCACATTTAAGTGTCTGGAAGAAGGTTCATCGAACCACCTACACAATTCTCTATTATTCCAATCTCGTATAGCACGCGGAAAGAATGAACACTTACATCACGCCGCGCGAGTTCTGATTTCCCTTATTTTATCATGGTGATAGTTTCTCCCTACGTAGGTTGGCGTCAAATTTTCGCATTTTGAAGAGAAAGTTGTGATTGTAATTTTGTGAGAAGATTGCTCCGAAACGAAAAAGGCCTTCGTTTTAATGACGTCCATCCGAAATCTTGTATCATTTTAGTGACAATCTCTCCCCTGTTTTGCGATGATACGAGACGTGCTGCCCTTCTTTAAACGTTTTCGATGTACTCAGTCAGTCCTATCTGATAAGGATCCCACACCGTGCACCAGTATTCTAAAAGTGAACGGACAAGCGTAGTGTGGGCAGTCTACTTAGTAGATTTCTCACATTTTGTAAGTGTCCTGCCAATAAAACGTAGGTGTTGGTTAGCCTTCCCCATAACATTTCCTATGTGTTCCTTCCAATTTAAATTATTCATAAATGTAATTCCTAGGTAATTACTTGATTTTACTGCCTTTACATTTGACTGATTTGTCGTGTAACTGTAGATTAACGAATTTCTTTCAGCACTCATGTGGATGAACTCACTCTTTTCGTTATTTAGGTTCAATAGCCAATTTTCGCACCACACAAGTATCTTTTGCAAATCGTTTTGCAATTTGTTTTGATGTTCTGATGGCTTTACAAGACATATACGACAGTGTCATCTGCAAACAATACGACTGCTAAGATTGTCTCTAAAATCGCTTATGTTGTTGTAGTAGTAGTAGTTGTTGTTGTTGTTGTCGTCTTCAGTCCAGAGACTGGTTTGATGCAGCTCGCCATGCTACTCTATCCTATGCGGGATTCTTCGTCTCCAAGCAAATACTGCCACCTACATCCTTCTGAATCTGCGTAGTGTATTCATCTCTTGGCCTAACTCTACAACTTTTACCCACCACGCTGCCCTCCATAACTACATTGGCAATCCTTTGATGCCTCAGAACGTGCCCTACCAACCGATCCCTTCTTCTAGTTATGTTATGACACAAATTCCTCTTCTCCCCAATTTTATTCAGTACCTCCTCATTAGTTTAAATGATCTAATAATCTAATCTTCAGCATTTTTCTGTAGCACCACATTCGAAAGCTTCTGTTCTCATCTTGTCTAAACTATTAACCGACCATGTTTCATTTCCATACATGGCTACACTCAATACAAATACGTTCAGCAAAGACTTCCTGACACTTAAATCTATATTGGATGTTAACAAATTTCTCTTCTTCAGAAGCGCTTTCCTTGTCATTGCCAGTCTACATTTTATATCCTCTGTACCTCGACCATCCTCAGTCATTTTCCTTCCCAAATAGCAAAACCTATTTACTACTTTAAGTGTCTCATTTCCTAATCTAATTCCCTCAGCATCATCTGATTTCATTCGAGTCCATTCCATTATCTTCACTTTGCTTTTGTTGATGTTCATCTTATATCCTCGATTCAACTGTCCATGCCATTCAACTGCTCTTCCGGGTCGTTTCCTGTCTCCAGCACAATTACAATGTTATCGGCACACTTCAAAGTTTTTATTTCTTCTCCATGGATTTTAATTCCTAATACAAATTTTTCTTTTGTTTCTTTTACTGCTTGCTCAAAATACAGATTGAATAACATCGGGGATTGGCTACAACCCTGTCTCACTCCCTTCCCAAAAACTGCTTCCCTCTCATGCCCCCCGACTCTTATAACTGCCGTTTGGTTCCTGTACAATTGTAAATAACCTTTCGCTCCCTGTATTTTACCCCTGCCACTTTCAGAATTTGAAAGAGAGTATTCCAGTCAACATCGTCAAAAGCTTTCTCTAAGTCTACAAATTCCAGAAACGTAGGATTGCCCAGCCTTTATCTATCTTCTAAGATAATTCGTGGGGTCGGTATTACCTCACGTCTTCCAACATTTCTACGGAATCTAAACTGGTCTTTCCCGAGGTCGGCTTCTACCAGTTTTTGCATTCGTCTGTAAAAAATTCGTGATAGTATTTTGCCGCCGTGACTTATGACACTGATAGTTCCGTCATTTTCACACTTGTTAACGCCTGCTTCCTTTGGGATTGGAATTATTATATTCTTCCTGAAGTCTGAGGGTATTTCGCCTGTGTACATCTTGTTCACCAGGTGAGTTTTGTCAGGGCTGGCTCTCCCAAGGCTATTAGTAGTCGCAATGGAATGTTGTCTACTCCCCGTGCTACTGTGGCAGGCTTGGACTTCGTGTCTATCTTGGCTACAATAATGCGTTCACTATGCTGTTCATAGTAGCTTACCCTTGCTCCTGTTTTTTTATTCATTACTAAACCTATTCCTACAGTACCCCTATTTGATTTCGTATTTATGAGCCTGTATTCACCTGACCAGAAGTCTTGTTCCTCCTGCCACCGAGCTTTACTAATTCCCACTATATCTAACTTTAAGCTATCGATTTCCCTTTTTAAAATTTTCTAATCTACCTGCCCTATTAATGGATCTGACATTCCACGCTCCTATCCCTAAAACGCCAGTTTTGTATCTCCTGATAACGACGTCCTCCTGAGTAATCCCCGCCTGGAGATCCGAGTGGGGGACTATTTTACCTCCGGAATATTTTACCCAAGAGGACGCCATCATCATTTAACCATAGAGTAAAGCTGCACGCCTTAGGGAAAAATGGTGACTGTAGTTTCCCCTTGCTTTCAGCCGATCGCAGTACCACCACAACAAGGCCATTTAGGTTAATGTTACAAGGCCAGATCAGTCAGTCATCCAGACTGTTGTCCCTGCTACTGCTGAAGAAGCTGATGCCCCTTTTGAGAAACCACACGTTTGTCTGGCCTCTCGACTGATATCCATCCGTTGTGGTTGTACCTACGGTACGGCTATCTGTGGAGCTGAGGCACCCAAGCCTCCCCACCAACGGCACGATCCATGGTTCATAGGGGGGGGGGGGGGGCATCGTTTATATAGATAAGGAACAGCAAAGTGCCTAAATACTATCTCGGGGAACGCCAGAAAACGCAATTGCCTTTCGGGCCAAGGATTAAAGAGTTTCCGAAACGGCTAACTATGTAAACTGTGGTCGTGCGTCCGTCATTAAAGTATCCCGTGTAAGGCAAAATGACGCTATCCAAAACTGACGCCAAGACAACTGCGGCACACCACGGGTCATACATGACGGGGTGAGCGACGGCTGCAGAGATGTGTAGGGGCGAATTGATGTGCAACTGTTGAGCAACTGACGGCCCAGATGAACCATGGAGCTACTAAGGGTTTGCCCTCAACGATCGTGCAGCAGACGTTGCTTCGTGTAGGCCACCGTAACAGGCTCCTGATTCATGCACCCATGCTGGCTGCTGCTCATCGGCGACGAAGGCTGGAATTGGCACGCCTCTACCCCAGACGTCCATTGAATTGCTTCTCGTCGCCTTTTCAGATAAATCAAGTTTTATGCTCCATCGGATAGACGAGTGTTGGCACATATGGCCCTGCAATAGTCACCGTAAGAGCCAAGTCCGGTGGAGGGAGCGTTATGGTCTGGGGAATGTCTTCATGACATTCCCCGCATGATGTCATTCTGGAAGGCCAAATGGAGATAACAAGTATGCATCTGTCCTTGACGAACATGTCCACTCTTACGTACAGTTTGTGTTTCCTCTGCACAATGGCTTCTGCTAGTAAGACAAGGGAACGTATCATACAGCTCGCAGTGTACATGAATGGTTCGGAGAGCGCTAGGCTGGGTTTACTATACTCCCCTGGTCTCAAATACGTATTTAAACCCAAACGAGAACCTGTGGGACCACCTCGACCAGGCTGTTGGCGACTTGGATACTCAGTTGAGATACCCAGCGCAGCTAGCCACAGCCCTGAAGTCCGTATGGCTCCACATCTCCGTGCATACCTTCCAGAACCTCACTGACTCTTGTCCTGCACATCTCGCACTAGTCTGTACTGCAAAATGTCGTTATTCTGGTTTCAGACAAGTGATCATTAATGTGACTCGACAGTGTACAAAGCTGTAAAGCCCACGAAACGTATCAAAAATTTTTTACAAATAAATGGCCAAGAACAACGCATCAAACGGTATAGTATGTAAAAATCTAACTCTCAAATTATTTTTACATTGTCTATAAATGTTCCGCGCGTCCAGTCTTCATCGCACGGCCCACATCTAACTGGTGTCCCAGTTCCCACAACCCTGGGGAAGAACAGCACAAATGGTGTTAAGAACAGTTGCTACGATGCGGTGTCACACGTTTACTACCTTAGATGCGGAACACAAATTCTATCTTTCATGTAACCACACATGGAAAACCACGCAAGGCCCCAAGTCCTACGACCGTGGTGGCCATTACAGTAACAACACCAGGTCAGCGGCCGCAACATGGTCTATCCAGCGACGTTGCGACGTCTCGTTCAGGTACTGCGCTACACAGTTGTGCAGATATGGAGCGGCGTCACCTCGTTGTAAGTTTCAGCTTGTTGCATGAGCATGTGGACGTAACTGGCACCACCCGACATTTGTCTCGGGGAGAAGAAGGATCCTTAGAACGTCTTGTAGCTTCCAACACAGAAAACGTAATTTTTCTCGGAATCCTGGACGTGTTCGATAGTGCGGTTTGGCAGTGTTAAAGAGTTTTCTATGACTGAATAAAGCAAGCTGCAAATTAATGTACACCTACCTCAGTACAGAGTTCGTTCACCATCCGTTGCTCTGCATTCGTAGGTACTGCGTAGACGATGTTAAAAGGATCGTTGAAGAAAACCATCGTCCATACTTACGATTGCATAGTAACTCAGGTAACAAAATAAACCTGTACATGAAACTTCCTGGCAGATCAAAACTGTGTGCCCGACCGAGACTCGAACTCGGGACCTTTGCCTTTCGCGGGCAAGTGCTTCGGTAGCTCAGATGGTAGAGCACTCGCCCGCGAAAGGCAAAGGTCCCGAGTTCGTGTCTCGATCGGGCACACAGTTTTAATCTGCCAGGAAGTTTCATATCAGCGCACACTCCGCTGCAGAGTGAAAATCTCATTCTGGGAACATCCCCCAGGCTGTGGCTAAGCCATGTCTCCGCAATATCCTTTCTTTCAGGAGCGGTAGTTCTGCAAGTTTCGCAGGAGAGCTTCTGTAAAGTTTGGAAGGTAGGAGACGAGATACTGGCAGAAGTAAAGCTGTGAGGACCGGGCGTGAGTCGTGCTTCGGTAGCTTAGATAGTAGAGCACTTGCCCGCGAAAGGCAAAGGTCCCGAGTTCGAGTCTCGGTCGGGCACACAGTTTTAATCTGCCAGGAAGTTTCATATCAGCGCACACTCCGCTGCAGAGTGAAAATCTCATTCTGGAAACCTGTACATCTTTAGTAATAACGAGCAAAAGGGGATGCTTCCTTCCTTCGTTGAAAATGTCCGCTTTCCGATACAAATATTTTTTATTGTCTTTTAGTTATGGTATCAACAAGCCCAGATTTACGTCGATAGCACATCTACTACTAGTTCATGCAGCTTATGTCACAATCAAGACAGCCAGAAATGTACTAAGTCCAACCCTAAATATTATCAGATTAATACAGTCAACACTCTGCTACGAAATGAGTTTCACACTCGGTCCTTTTCAGTGGATTCTTCAGAGGAAGACGCTCGCGAAAAAATGTCCTGTAAATGCATGCTGAACACGCCACGCAGAATTTATCACAAACGCCGATAGTTTCACAAGCGGTTTTCTCTACAACAAACATTCCAAAATCTCCCAAACTTCACAGACCTGTCCGTAAATACATTTGCTTGCACGGCGATATAAACCTAATGCGAAATAACAGTCACTTCTTCATTTTACAAATAACTTTTTCGTATACGTCTAACATGACCTTCTCGTCCGGCCGCTTGTCCACGACTGACCGAATGCCGTTGCTTTCAGGGCATATAACTCATTCCAATGCGCTGGAAAGACGTTATCTGATTGGTTGATCAAAATAAACAGCCAATCAGATCAATCTTTCAAGATCATATTCGCTCTTAAACTGTTTTACTCCAATCAACATTCGCAGATGCATTTACATCATTTCATGCTGCAAATATTAACAAAATGTTCCACCAAACCACACGAAATGAACACTAAGAGAAAACTACGCTTGAAATATACTTTAGAACTGGTTATCCCCTTATTACCTTTCTGGCTGCCTTATTACAGAAGCAAACACTCATAGACATACGTCATCCACTAGTTAAAGGGATTTACAGTTTTCATGACACCCTGATGGCATAATACTTGCTAGTTACGTAAGGTGTGATACAATATAGAATTGAAATTTGACGTATGTCCCACATACACACATTCACGCTCATTTACTCTCACCCTAACACAAAATGTAAATATTAACTTTTAAACTGTTATTTTCATTACGAAAGAAAAATTGTTGAAAATCTTTATAAAATACATCGGCACCCTGAGAGTGCCATTACGGTTTTCAGATAACAAAAGAAATATAAACTTATATTGTTCCTATCTCAATTTACCTTAAGTGTCGGTTAAGTACATTTTAATGGGTTTTCTTATATCTCCGAAACTATTGCAGGTAGCGATATCAAATTTTGACACAAAGTTCGTCTGAAACACAAACGGTCATGTACAAAATTTGGAATAAAACAAATAATATTTAACATAGTTATTTAGTTTCTTAGGTGAGGTGAATATGTGATACGAGCGCGCGCCACAGTGAGCATTTTCACGGTCCGCTTTAGCGACAGGCGTTGCTATGACGCATACGGTAGGCTTCCAAAACAGCTTGGCATAACGTAACAAAACTTACTACAAAAATCTGCATGTCGTGTAATAGCTGTAACACTACAGTAATTCCACGTAAATTCACTGTCTCTCATTTGGTGTGAGTTATGTCAGTTGATCTTTTCCGAAAAATGTGTACCTTCGTCATCGAAGTGTAATTTGCTTGCGAAGTTGTCATCTTCAAGTTCATTCTGCATATCAAATGAGACTAAGCAGATAGCGCAATCTGACATTATGGCCAATAGCTTTCAGGAGCTGCAATTTTCGAGGCTTATTTTTTAATCACTTTTTCCACACTATCGTATAAGGTTTGTTCAGTTCTGTTCTAGCTCGACAGGTAGACTTTACGGGATTTCGCAACACCACAGTCCACTGTCTGTTCCGACGCGTCCACTGGTGGTGTCCTGTGAAACTTGTCACGCAATGGTCATTGCTTACTCACTACCAGTGGCAAAGGGAAAATTGTAGCACATGAAATGCTTACTCTCCCTGGTTCTGCACCATTTTCAGTTACTAGAGGCGGTGGCGCCCCTATCGACCGCGTTCTTCGTTAACCTTATTTATTCGTGAGGGTTTCCGTTTCTGCTAGTATTCAGAGCTTCTTTTAGCTCTTCCCTTCAGATTAAGTCAACACGGAAATTCTAGCTCACAAAATGCTTTATCTGGTTCGGCACCATTTTCAGAGATCACTGTCAGTAGCGCCTCTTCCGGCAGTTTTGCAAACTAGCGCTCCGGAAATAATGTGTGAATGGTACTTTCCGCAGTTTTACTGAACACACGTCTTTATTTTATATTAGTATTATGATTGGGGCTTAAGCCGTTATCAAGTACAACAATATTGGTGAATAATTATAGTTTGTTAAGTGAATTCATCGTCAAAATCCATTTAACTGGGTGTCCCAGCGTGGAGATAAGGAGAAAAACGCAGATATGTGGGGCAGATAGGTAGAGAAAATGTTTTGTAGCCGTAGAACAACTGAGCCGCAGAATGAACACCAGTACAGCTGTTATCTGTGCAGTGAACACGGTCTGAAAGTATGCTATTACTTGTTGGCTGGAAGTCAAAAATGAAAAGCATAGGCTTTAAGTCTATGTTAAATAATTCATGATTATAATTAACAGCGCAGGTGGCAGGTCTATGTTGCAGAACCCATGATTACAGGATGTAATTATGGATTATGCAACATATACTTACAGCCCACGCTGTTCATTGTTGATTGGTTGATTTGCAGGGAGGGTAGCAAACAGCGAGGTCATCGGTCCCATTGGATTAGGGAAGGAGGGGGAAGGAAGTGGGGCGTGCCCTTTGAAAGCAACCATGCCGGCATTTGCCTGAAGGGATTTAGGGAAGTCACGGAAAACCTAAATCACAATGGCCGGACGCGGGTTTGAGCTGTCGACCTCCCGAATGCGAGTCCAGTGCGCTAAACACGCTGTTGATTGTAATCACAGGCTATGAAACATGTACTTACAACCTATGCTGATCATCTTCGACCACCAGCTAACCAGTAACTTCCATAGCTTCCTTTCAGACCGTGTTCACTGCACATGTAGCGACTGTATTGATGCTCCTTCTGTGGCTTCACTGGAAAACATGTTTGCTGCCTCTCTACCATGCATTTCGGCGATTTTGTACTTCTCTACACGCTGTGCTAGGACACAGAGTTCAATCCATTCTGACGATGACTTTCGTTAACGAAGTTTCATTGTACCCGAACATTTTTACACTTGATAATGGCTTAACGGCGATATCTTGATGGTAACACAAAAGAAAGAAGTCTCTACAGTCAAATAGTGGAAACATCATTCAGACTGTTTGTACATTACTTGCCCAAATAATATGAAAAGAGCATCGCCGACGGTACTTTCAAAACACCTTACTTAACCTGATTTTTAAAAAACTTTTGCAGACTTTAAGGGGAGACGGACGGCAATTTTTATTCTGCCAATGCTAGTTTACCCTTTGAGTAGGTACGCTTTTCAAAAGAACTGTAACTGATAAAACAATGAAATTTTTACTACATGTATATACCAATCGTGCCTCAATTTACAAGTAAAATGAACATAATACCTCTTATGGTTTTGAATAAAAATAATTTTATTCTTTCACTAGTAAAATTTAATTTTTTTTGTACATTAATTATTATACAACTTTTTCTGATTGCTTGGTGGTACTCAATTTACTTGTAATAATTTATTACCATCTGCAGTACAAATTGATCAAATTTCATGTTTCTAACCCCATTAGCTTATCAAATAATGGTACCTGAAATTTAAAAAAAATTAGTTTTGAGAATAATCCGTTTAAAGTTTAATATTGCAATTCTAGTATAGTTATTGACGAGAATTACTTACCACTAATATTTTCCTGCACCATACAGAGCATCATTTGAATCATACTGATCTTTTTCTTCTCTTGATCCCTCTTCTTTCCAGTCTGGCTTCTTTTGTGCATTTTAAATTAGCAATATCTGATTTGCGGATTCTCTCTTTATCTATTTGCACCAAGGATTTTGCAGTAAATCCACTACATTTTATGTCCAATAATTCCAAAACATTCAGTTTTCTAGTTACACCATCATTGAAGCATAAAATAGCATCATAAACACCAAATTTGAGGGTTGTTAGCTGAACAAATACAGTTTTCAGTAACTAGTTTCAAATGACAGAACTCACACATTCACTTAAATTTTGGGTTTTCCCATGAAGACATTTCTTGAACAAGGTATCTTTACAAAGGTCTCTAAATATGGGTTTAATTTCATTCATTACTGATGCAGGTTAAGGATGTTTGTGGTCATATCTGGCACTTCGCCTGTACTTGCACCAAATGTCAGGATCATTCGGGCGAAGACTGTGCACTGCATTTTTATTTGTGGAAAGCTTATGGAAAAAGATAGTCCATACAGGTTTTTTCATGAAACTTCCTGGTAGATTAAAACTGTGTGCCTGACCGAGACTCGAAATCGGGACCCTTGCCTTTCGCGGGCAAGTGAGTCGTGCTTGGGTAGCTCAGTTGGTAGAGAACGTGCCCGCGAAAGGCAAGGGTCCCGAGTTCGAGTCTCGGTCGGGCACATAGTTTTAATGTGTCAGGAAGTTTCATATCAGCGCACACTCCGCTGCAGAGTGAAAATCTCATTCTGGAAACATCCCCAAGGCTGTGGCTAAACCATGTCTCCGCAATATCATTTCTTTCAAGAATGCTAGTTCTGCAAGGTTCGCAGGAGAGCTTCTGTAAAGTTTGGAAGGTAGGAGACGAGGTACTGGCAGAAGTAAAGCTGTGAGGACGGGGCGTGAGTCGTGCTTGGGTAGCTCAGTTGGTAGAGCACTTGCCTGCGGAAGGCAAGGGTCCCGAGTCCGAGTCTCGGTCCGGCACACAGTTTTAATCTGCCAGGAAGTTTCATATCAGCGCACACTCCGCTGCAGAGTGAAAATCTCATTCCAGGATTTTTCATGTTTTCTAAAGTCCCTACACTTCTTCTATGACCAAGCCATAATAATTCTGTAATCTGTCTATTCCAACATTCGTCAGGTGACCTTTACCACGTATCTGCTTACCATCCTCCAATACTATTTTTTACTTTTCTTTCAATAATCTTCTCAACTCCTCTGGACATGCCCAATGCACTCTGATTTAGAAATGGTGACATTAGGACCATAGGGTTGTTCTGCACATACCCGGTCGTAAGCCTTCCTGTCACCGTCCTCAGATTGCACAGAGCGTCAGGAAAACCATCATACCACACGAAAAAATTGTCGTATTTATATAAAACAAAACCTGTTTCGCGCTGGAAAGACCATGGGCTTCAGATATGCTAAAATCTAAAAACCTAATTATAGCAGCCCACTTGCCTTCCGTCTCCCCTTAATGATAGCTCACTCTTATTCACAGGATGCGTGCAACGCGCCAGATGACGTGGGTGACCTGTCGCAGCGGGGTTGCTTCGGGAGCGACGCTGGACGCCAGCGCAGCTCTGGGAATGACGTAACGAGCCGTGTGCCGAAGCCCGGAGCGCGGCCGGCAGGGCAGGGATTAAAAAGGCCCGCTCCGGGTTCAATTATCTCCGGCCAAATGGAAACATTCATTCGATAAAGTTCTTTTCAGTTAGACCGTTCCGCTGGGCATATTTACGCTCGGGCCGGGCCGCCCCCGCCGGTAAAAGGCAGTCCGGCTTTCTGCTAAAATATAACCGCGAAAAGTGCGGCACAATCTCTGCTACTTTATGGGCCCCCGGGCCTCGCCACGGGCAGCGGACAGCGCGCCAGTGAACTTATCTGTTGGCGCGCGACGTCCGACGTGCGTGCTTTCGCCGCGCTTCCGTTGTTATTTAAACCGGTCTCTCTCTCTCTCTCTCTTGCCCCGTGGCCGGCGTCTGTCCAGCCAGCAATCCCTGCCCCCTGTCGGCAAGGAAGGTGGACCTCACTTCAACACCATCTTGCGCCATATTCCATTAAGAGTTCGCACTCGTAGTTTCATGAGCCCGGCTCCATCCGTTAATCTCTCCCCGCTAAGTAAATGGAAACTAGTTCTGAAACTTTTGTTCGTTCTATTCCATCTATTAACTTGTACCAACATCGTATGTTCCTGATTAATTAAATCTCCATATTTAAAAGGAAATGTCCCAACTGACTCACTAACTCACTCACTAACTCATCATCTCCCAGTCCTAACCAATAAGGATAAAAACTTGAAAGTTGCAGAGGGTGTTGTCCCTATACTGTAGGCATTGCTTAAGAAAGAGTTTTTCGAAATTTGGCCCCTAAGGTGGAGAAATATGTAATTTTTTTTTTTGAGAAATGTCTCTCTTAAGGTAGTTTTGAAGCTAGATCTACGGAAATTCGCCTGGGTTCCCGGGTTCGATTCCCGGCGGGGTCAGGGATTTTCTCTGCCTCCTGATGACTGGGTGTTGTGTGATGTCCTTAGGTTAGGTTTAAGTAGTTCTAAGTTCTAGGGGACTGATGACCATAGATGTTAAGTCCCATAGTGCTCAGAGCCATTTGAACCATTTTTCTACGGAAATTCATATTTGGTTTCTCGGTTGCATACAAAGAAATACGTTTCAGCAGTTTTCGAAATACACTCCTGGAAATGGAAAAAAGAACACATTGACACCGGTGTGTCAGACCCACCATACTTGCTCCGGACACTGCGAGAGGGCTGTACAAGCAATGATCACACGCACGGCACAGCGGACACACCAGGAACCCCGGTTTTGGCCGTCGAATGGCGCTAGCTGCACAGCATTTGTGCACCGCCGCCGTCAGTGTCAGCCAGTTTGCCGTGGCATACGGAGCTCCATCGCAGTCTTTAACACTGTTAGCATGCCGCGACAGCGTGGACGTGAACCGTATGTGCAGTTGACGGACTTTGAGCGAGGGCGTATAGTGGGCATGCGGGAGGCCGGGTGGACGTACCGCCGAATTGCTCAACACGTGGGGCGTGAGGTCTCCACAGTATATCGATGTTGTCGCCAGTGGTCGGTGGAAGGTGCACGTGCCCGTCGACCTGGGACCGGACCGCAGCGACGCACGGATGCACGCCAAGACCGTAGGATCCTACGCAGTGCCGTAGGGGACCGCACCGCCACTCCCCAGCAAATTAGGGACACTGTTGCTCCTGGGGTATCGGCGAGGACCATTCGCAACCGTCTCCATGAAGCTGGGCTACGGTCCCGCACACCGTTAGGCCGTCTTCCGCTCACGCCCCAACATTGTGCAGCCCGCCTCCAGTGGTGTCGCGACAGGCGTGAATGGAGGGACGAATGGAGACGTGTCGTCTTCAGCGATGAGAGTCGCTTCTGCCTTGGTGCCAATGATGGTCGTAGCGTGTTTGGCGCCGTGCAGGTGAGCGCCACAATCAGGACTGCATACGACCGAGGCACACAGGGCCAATGACCGGCATAATGGTGTGGGGAGCGATCTCCTACACTGGCCGTACACCACTGGTGATCGTCGAGGGGACACTGAATAGTGCACGGTACATCCAAATCGTCATCGAACCCATCGTTCTACCATTCCTAGAGCGGCAAGGGAACTTGCTGTTCCAACAGGACAATGCACGTCCGCATGTATCCCGTGCCACCCAACGTGCTCTAGAAGGTGTAAGTCAACTACCCTGGCCAGCAAGATCTCCGGATCTGTCCCCCCTTGAGCATGTTTGGGACTGGATGAAGCGTCGTCTCACGCGGTCTGCACGTCCAGCACGAACGCTGGTCCAACTGAGGCGCCAGGTGGAAATGGCATGGCAAGCCGTTCCACAGGACTACATCCAGCATCTCTACGATCGTCTCCATGGGAGAATAGCAGCCTGCATTGCTGCGAAAGGTGGATATCCACTGTACTAGGGCCGACATTGTGCATGCTCTGTTGCCTGTGTCTATGTGCCTGTGGTTCTGTCAGTGTGATCATGTGATGTATCTGACCCCAGGAATGTGTCAATAAAGTTTCCCCTTCCTGGGACAATGAATTCACGGTGTTCTTATTTCAATTTCCAGGAGTGTATAACCCTTAAGGGGGTGAGCTAGAGATTAATTTATTTTTAATAAATCATTATTAAAAGTTAATGAAGTTTTTAAAGTTACATCTTTGAAAACTGGCATTTGAGTTCTCGGTTACAAATAAGAAAAAGTGTTTAATTGGAAATTAAATCCCTAAGAGAGTTAAGTACGGAATGAAGGAATGAAACTTGTTAGCCGGCCGAGGCGGCCGAACGGTTCTAGGCGCTACAGTCCGTAACCGTGCAACCGCTACGTTCGCAGGTTCAAATCCTGCCTCGGGCATGGATGTGTGTGATGTCTTAGGATAGTTAGGTTTAAGTACTTCTAAGTTATTGGGGACCGATGACCTCAGAAGTTAAGTCCCATAGTGCTCAGAGCCATTTGAACCATTTTTGAAACTGGTTATGAATATATTGCATCACGAAAGCATTTTTGAAGTTAAAGCTATGAAAATTTACATTTGACCTCTATGTTGCAAATTTAAAAAATTAGGCATTTCACTGTTTTTAAAAAATCTACACCTGAGAGGGGTGAAATAGGGGTGAAATGTTTTACGAAAATATTTCACTGTGTAAGCATTTATAAAGCTATATCTTTGAAAATTGGTATTTGCCTTCTCGATCGAAATGAAAACTTAAGTGTTACACTGTTTTTGGAACATTCAGCCCCTAAGGGAGTGAAAAGGGCCAGCCTGATTCACTGACTCATCATCGCTCAGTCCAAACCGCCATGGATAGAAACTTGAAATTTTGGGAAAGTGTGGATTTTGTCATGTAGACATTGTTCAGATTGGGACTGACCGAAATTCTACTCCTACGGGGATGAAATAGGGAATGACAGGCTTTTTGAAAATATATGGATATTAAGGCAATTTTGAAGCTACAACTGCCGGCCGGGATTGCCGAGCGGTTCTAGAGGCTACAGTCTGGAACCGCGTGACCGCTATGGTCGCAGGTTCGAATCCTGTCCCGGCCATGGATGTGTGTGATGTCTTTAGGTTAGTTAGGTTTAAGTAGTTCTAAGTTCTATAGGACTGATGACCTCAGAAATTAAGTCCCATAGTGCTGAGAGCCATTTGAACCATTTTTTGAAGCTACAACTACGAAAGCTCTTATTTGATTTCTCAATCGGAAATAAAAATCATGTGTTTCAGAATTTTTGGAAATACGACCACTAAGGGGGTAAAATAGTGCGCGATTTTTATAAATACCTCATTATTAAAACACTGCTAAAGCATTTGTAAAGCAACATCACTGAAAATTGCTATTTAATTTCTCGGTTAGAAACAAAAAAGTACTTGTTTAAATGGCTATTTGCAACACATGTTCAAGCGTGTGGAATACACCAATACTTTAAAATATCTCCATAGCGAGAGAACTAAGAAACTGAAGTCTAATGATGGGGAGGCAATTCCATTGGACATTCTGAACCAATCCGGCTGTCACTAAAAGTATTAAGTACTGCCGTAGACAATAAAATGGGCTCATGTCCCGTCGAGCGTAGATCACGATTTTTTCTTTTTGTAAGATGGCATTTTCCAACAGTTTGGGGTGATTCGTCGCACAGAAATGTGTGATAAATACCATTTTTGTCGGTGAAGTGTATGTGTCGAGTCTGCCTCACACACACAACTCCTGCTTATTTATTGATACTAAAACGAATCTGAGAGGTTCCAGCCGCTACAGTCTGGAACCGCGCGACCGCTACGGTCGCAGGTTCGAATCCTGCCTCGGGCATGGATGTGTGTGATGTCCTTAGGTTGATTAGGTTTGAGTAGTTCTAAGTTCTAGGGGACTGATGACCTTAGAAGTTATGTCTCATAGTGCTCAGATCCAATTGAACCATTTTTAAAGTAAATCTGATACCTTGCTCCCATGATCACTCGTGGGTTTGCATCTGTCCACACGGGGTTACTGTGGAAATTTGTTAGCTCTGTAGTTACTGAATTTTCCTGGCGTGTTTATTCATCTTTTTTTCTTCAATTGATATGATCTCTGTTGTCTGTAATAGTTAAATTTGTATGTACGTAATTGCTGTAGGCGTACAGTTACTGTTGTATCGATACTATGATCAGAGAGACTTAGTATCTCTTAAAATCAGAAGAACAGACAGTTGTAGGAACATGAAGTGGAGGGTTAGATAATATAAAGCTGACGTGAGATTTCTGGATGTCGAATCTATCTAAAATAATGGTCTGAACGACTCAAGGACTAACAGTCACTAAGGAAGCATATAAAGGTAAATCAAAGAAGGAACAAGGAAGAAAACGACACTGCCTCACTGAACACAACGCCCGATGCATTACGGACAAATTATTATACAGGCATCTGGTGTACACGAAAGTCCGACGATGACACTGGGGAAAGTATGTACAGCGAAACAGTAGATCCAATTAGTACGGAGGAGCTACAAGAGGTTTTGAGTGGCATGAAGAAGGGAGAAGCTACCGGAATAACTAATTAAAGATTTTTACAATTAATAAATGAATGTTGGAGGAACTGTACGGTCCCAGACGTTTGTTGTGAAACAGAAATGTTTGTCATTTCAAGAATGAAACATAATTGTAGAAACTACCGTGGGATCGGTTTTCTAAACAGTGGTTACAATCTATACTCAAAGGTAATCAATAACCGGTTGAATAGTATCGAGGAAGCTATTATTTCTGAAGATCATAGATTTAGATCAGGTCGTTCATGCAAAGACCATATGTTTGTAATTTAAAATATTACAGAGAAACACAGAGATCTTAATCTCGGCACCGATATGACGTGTATCGAAGTTGTAAAGCTTTTGACCGTGCAAGCCGTGATAGTCTATGGAAGATTGTTTCTGAATGCTGATGTCTATCACCTCATACAGGTAGTGAAAGGTATTTACAAACATACAAGCACAGTAACAAACACAGGTGGAAAGCTATTAGAAGAAATAATTCTTAATCAAGTTGTAAGACCAGTGTATCAACTATCAACTACCCTTTTCAATATTCAATTCATTCTTCTGAAATGAAAATGTAAAGAAAAGAAACGACTTAAGGTACCGAATGAGGATTGCCTGAATGAGCTTCTGTTAGCAGAGGATATCGTTATTAGTCAAAAGAATCAATATGACCTACAAAGATCAGTATGCAAGCTGAATGATATATACAAGGAAAACAACTTTGAAATTTCTAGGAATAAAACGAAAATAATGGCATTCCGAAAAATTATCCCATTAGATCATAAATTATTTTGGATAGGTCAGTTTTAGGACGAGTATCTGAAATCTATCATTCAGGCTGTGCTATAAGTTTCGATTTTGATTCTAATACTGAAAACATAACACATAAATTCCAATCTGTCTGAGGTAGCACTACAGGCCATTAGGCCATAAAGTACAAGAAAAGTTCATAATGAAATTCTGTAAAGTGGTAGCTGTTTCTCCGTTGTACTTTGTAAAGGAAAGCTGGGTTACCGCAGAGAAAAAAAGAAATTCAGGCAGTATAGATGAGGTTCCTAAGGAAGATGAAAGGTTGCACAAGAAGATACATGATTAAAAATTAAGATACTAGAAGAGAATTAAAAATTTAACAGTATCGTAAATATTTGAGACGAAACCTGACAAGAATACTAGGTCACAGAATTCCCCACAAATCCTAAACTGCAAGCCAAATAGGAAAAGAGATTTTCGAAGACCTCAAAAAAGATGGGAATGGTTTTGTTTGTGAGTCGGTATCAGGCAACAACCTCATCCATGAAAGGAATACGAAGACGACGATGATGATGGTGATGATAATCGAAAGGACGAATGCAGCGAAGTGATTGAAGTTGCTGAGATTCTGTGAACCGATTTCTGAGTACAGACGATATAATGCGCAAGCTAATATGCTCTTTACTGCTGCATGAAGAGCAATGATTGATTGCTAAACCACATTTTTCTGATGGCATAGTGCTTCTAATAGCTCTCTAAGGGGCTTTTCAGTTTAATAAAAGATCACACCTCTACAGTTATAGATTGGGTGTGACCATCAAATATGGCATGAAATCTACGTTTGTGAGAACACTTTAAGTATTAGTTCCACGTAGATATTCATTCATGTAATGCATCCAATTTGTTTGTAATTTTTATTTAAGCTGTTTGATTGAAGTCATTTTGTCACAAAGTAGCGTCAGTTATTGTTTTAATGATTATTTGTATAAAATCTTAAAAGCGCCTCGCCATTCTAGCAAAATCAACAAAGATGTTATCAGCCGCCATTCATAAACATCGTCAGCTAGGGGATACTTCCAGTACTTAATTTCGGCGGGAACGGCTTTTCGGCTTGTCCCAGGAATTTTGTTTTTTTTTCTCTCGGTGGAACAAGTCGGCACTGGAGATTTAAAATAATGCACGTGTATTAAATCACAACGTAATGATTCTCTACCGCTGCGCCGGCACCAGTTAACGTCACAATGGTTGACCAACGTGATGCGATGAACTAGGGTGTGGGGCGTGGTTCAAAAATGGCTCTGAGCACTATGGGACTCAACTGCTGTGGTCATCAGTCCCCTAGAACTTAGAACTACTTAAACCTAACTAACCTAAGGACATCACACACATCCATGCCCGAGGCAGGATTCGAACCTGCGACCGTAGCGGTCGTGCGGTTCCAGACTGTAGCGCCTTTGACCGCTCGGCCACTCCGGCCGGCTGTGGGGCGTGGTACTGTGTCTGTGTGTGCATGCGTGCCTGTGTGTGTGTGTGTGTGTGTGTGTGTGTGTGTGTGTGTGTGTTTGTGTGTATGTGTGTGTGTACAGTATACCCAATGAAAGTTGAGCTTCGTTCCGAAGTTGTCGTCGGTACATATCGATAACCTTCGTGTCAGCAGTCTTTTGTTTACAACTGGGATCAACCACAGAGTAATACCAACATAAGTTGAGCTTCGTTAAGAAGTTGTGATCGGTGCATATCGCCTTTTGTTTGCGCTTGGGAGGAACCTCAGTGATCTTGTAGGATGGTGACATCTGCTGTTATATGTGTCATTAATTATAGGAATGTTATTTAAAAAACATCTAGCTCCGTGTTTCATGTAACATTATGTTCAGTTTTTCCTAACTCTTCGGTAAGTCGGAATTGTACGAGATTCAGATGGGCCAGGAATATCTTCATCGTCATGTGTCACTAAATTATTTGTTAATCAACACTGGTCAGCCGTTCTCCGAGCAACTACTGTTGGAACGTAGCGGCTCACAGCATTTGATAACATGAAGTCATAGACGACAGAACTACCAACTTGTGGCGATGTGCATCGAGGAGCAAAGTGACACTGCTGCAGGGACAGATGGAAGCACCTGTTGTTAATTTTGAATCTTGTGGTTTCATAGTTTTTAAAATCCTGAATTTGAGAAAATTATTTTGTAAAAAATGATTTTAAGTTTTATCACAAGTTTTCAAACATCACAACCTGTGATTTTAGAATAGGTGCGTTCTGGCACCTGAGTTTTAGAAGTTAAGCAGTGGATTCTCCTTTGCATGCTTCTTTAGGCCCTGATGAACCGAAAACAAGAAAAATAAACAGTTCTATTATGCTGTTGGTTCAGGATTTGAAGAGACTAAATATTTAAGGTCACCAGTCTATTATTGACCTCCAGGGCGATATCTCTGTACCCAATCTGTCTGGGCACTCAATATGTCTACATCTAGAGTTATCTTAATAAATAAGAAAGATAAAGAAGCTCATGTGAATATGGACCTGTTTGCTTTACTTCTGAATTATCTATTTCTCTGTAGGAAAGTAAGCTGTTGTACACAAAATATTCCATTCATAGAGAAGCAATATATATTTAAGCTAACATTAGGTTTACAGAAAATGGTTTAAATGGCTCTGAGGACTATGGGACTTAACATCTGAGGTCATTAGTCCCCTAGAACGTAGAACTACTTAAACCTAACTAATCTAAGGACATCACACATATCCATGCCCGAGGCAGGATTCGAACCTGTAACCGTGGCAGTCACGCGGTTCCAGACTGAAGCGCCTAGAACCGCTCGGCCACACTGGCCGGCTCACGTTTACAGTTAAGAACTAAATCTGTCTGCGAGAATGAAAAGCGAATCGGACTGCGAGAATGTACATGGAATGTGCCCTGTCTGTTCTTTTTTATCTTTTCTTTTTAAGAAACTGAATTTTAATGAGACTAATTAAACCCAACGGTGTTAACTAACCCTGTGAAATTGAAAACGCATAGCTCCCGTATCCGGCACACCTGCGTCACAATGGAAAACACGGTGCAACTAACTACTGTAGAACAGAAAGAGAAAAAAGGCATGTCCTAATTTCAGACCCGTTACTAACTACAGAGACTCCCGATAGTGAAAAGAGATCTCTTAAATACACGCAATGCAAACTTGGTTCTTGTAAAATTTATCTCTCATAAAAAAATAATGTGTTCATCAAGTAATGGGAGCTGTATAATTATGTAGGATTATCTCTCTATGGACGAAAATTTTTCCCAAGAAACTGTATTAAAAAATTTCATCTCAAAAACATTTCTTGTCACTATTCTATTTTCATAATGTCACTGTTGAAGGCTTAGTAAGCAATAAGAACATATTTATTAGAAATTACAGTTACATAAGGTGAACACTGGAGAAATACAAAAATGTATCTCAGCATGAAAATTTATTCTAACACAAAAGTCCTCACTCTGATGATTGAATTCTTTTGGTCTTTTCAAATTCCTTAATATTGACTGTGAAAGAACTTTATAAAAATAGCAAAGATTCCTGACCCGAATGTCTGTGTTGAACCAACGGTACATAACTAAATAATGTCGCAGTACGGTAAAATGTGTTCATTCGTTATCTTAAATTCCAGTCTTCTCAAAATAGTATCTAGTATATAGTAAATCCCTCTCATTCAGTGCATAATGACAATATTTCTTCAATAAAATAATTTCCATCAGAGTAATAATTCACGAGAGCGCCACGTTCTTTGTCCATCGTGTACATGCCCATTACCACGACATCCCGCTGCAACTCAGTATCTGCTCTTCTCGCGAACATAATCTAAAACCCGTGTATCTTCGAAAATAAAATATAACCTAAGTAGTCTCGATTAAGCGCAGAGTCTCTCACGAGGCTGCGCATGAGTAACTGAAAAACGACATAAATATTACATACGAGACCTAAGACATTCAAAAACAAGAAAATTACATCTAAAATTAGTGGGTGGTTATAATTAAACATTTCATTCTTAATACGTTATAGCACAGAAGCTAATTGCCATACGAGTACCAGTACCATTACTGCTACAAAAGAGGCTCAAGGGGCTCAATAGGACACCCACCAGTGTCTAGAAGAGTCTGAATGCGCAGGATTGCATTCTGCACAGCAGAACCAAGCATGTCCGTAGGTATGCTGGCTACCTCTCTTAATATGCTGTTGTTCAGATCAGCACAAGTGTGAATGTTCCCCTGCTACACCCTGTCCTTCAGGTAGCCCCACAACCAGAAATCACAGGAAATGCGATCAGGTGATCGTGCAGCCAAGGATTTGGAAATGATTAGCTAATAATATGATCGATTCCAAATGTGTTTCGGAGAAGCAGGTGAACTTCACGAGAGACGTGGGGTGGGGCCCCATCTTGCACGAAACCTGTTGAGTTCAACGCGTCTCTCTCCTGTAAGGCGGGTATGACATGCTGGCGAAGCATATCACAGTAATGTTGGCCACTCACACTGCACGGCTTTGGTCCTTGAGCACCAACCTGTTCAAAAAAGAATGGGCCAATGATGAACGTAGCCGTGAAGCCACACAATACGGTGACACGTTCACCATACAGAGGAACTTCACGCACAGTAACTGGAGGTGAGGATCCCAACACTCGGCAATTCCGTGTGGTCACCTGATCCGTCATAGAAAAATGAGCTTTGTCTGTCCGTATGATGGTCCAGAGCCATTCTCCATCAACTTCAACCGTTGCGAGAAAGTGGATAGAGAAGTCAGCACCTCTTTGTGCTTCCTGTGGTGCAAGCTGCTGTACGATACGGATCTTGTACGGATACCGTTTAAGAGTCGGTCGAAGCACCTTCTGTACAGTGAACCATGCGATGTTCAACTGTTGCGCATTGCCAGACGATCGCGAATTGAGCGTTGCGTTGTCTGCCATAACAACAGCGATTTCATCAACCAACTGAGTTGCCACAGCTCGTCGGCCTCTTCCCGGAGCGAGGTCCAGTTCTCCAGTTGATTCGAACTTCATCATGTCCCGCACAGCAGGTGGATGAAGAGGACCCTTCCGCGATGCTTTCAGCCGGCGATATTCTCGAAGTGCAGCTGCAGCATTACTGTTGTTCTGATTATAGAGCTTCACCAAAAATGCCCTACCCCTTTTGTCCCAGATCATGTTGACACATCAACAATTGCACTGCACTGGTCAGGTGAATGAGACTATCTTTCACAACGGCTGATCACGGCACCTGGTGGCCATAGTTGGAACTGGACGGTGGCGCTGTGGCGCGTGGAAATCATGCACAACATACTCTGAACATTAATGTACCCGTTGAGACCCTTACCGTTGAATGATGGTAAAGTGTGAAGTACAGTTACGAGTGCCGCATGTCATACAGTTTGCTAATGAAATAAGATTACCAGGACATTCATTCATCAGTTCAAGAATCACAACTGAATCGTTTTCTCCACGGGCATGGCGTGGACAACGGGCATAGCATGCAGCCTTGGAATCCGTTGATTCGTTCGCCTTAGCAGATTCTCGAGTTCATCGGCTGTCGCACCTCCTCACATAACACTGTGGTGCCATGAAGTCAGCAGGTGGCAGGTGTAACTCATTCAGTGGCATCGACCATCAGATCGTCGATTGCATTTTACTACGGCATTCTCATGGATATCAAAAGGGTATGCCTGAGTAAACTGCAGCAGCTCTACACATTACGTAGAAGGTAATGCAGAATTACAGCATCGCCTGTCTCATAGAGGTTCATCATAGACGCCAGTGTTTGCACACAGATATGTGTTAGTAGCAGTAGCCTTAAGCGTACCTTCGAGATACAACGACACTTCAAGCCAGAGGTATAACTCTCCAGGACTTCACATCTTCAGTTGAGATGTTGGTAACTCAGTACGACGTAATTTGGCAGATCAGCCAGGCACGAAAGTAGAAGTCATCTGTCAACATGTCACAGGGCTTGCATCATAGTTGGCTCAGTGTGACTGAATAGGACATGGGCTTGAAAGCCTGAGTATTCCTGTCTGCCTGAGGCAATGACTTTATGTCTTGCCAAGTACGCCTACATCTCTTCTTATTTCTAGCCTCGTCAGCATTCATTGTCGCACCTTAGTGTCACAACAGTGGCTTTCAGTGTTTCAGCTTGGCACTTTACCACTACGTCAACTGTCTGATAGCTGCTCTTGTGGAACA
Organism: Schistocerca serialis cubense; assembly: GCF_023864345.2. Classification (NCBI taxonomy): domain Eukaryota; kingdom Metazoa; phylum Arthropoda; class Insecta; order Orthoptera; family Acrididae; genus Schistocerca; species Schistocerca serialis. The sequence continues at coordinate 1,192,809,834 of NC_064638.1, forward strand.
TTTACTTCTTCTTGCACATTGTGCTGTGCTATCAGAATGACGTTATGAACAATCCTCATTGAGCTCATGTTGCTGAACCCACAATTCAGACTTACTGTTTGAGCAAGATGAAGCAATTTGCAGTATCGGCTCTCTGTCTGTTTGTCATACGGCGGGAGTTCACATGGATTAGTGCGGGCTGATGAAAACGTTAATACAAGTTTACGTTTACCCACAGCATCTTTTGGTTGGCATGACTGTCCTTCTCCTGAATATAGTTCAAATGGCTCTGAGCACTATGGGACTTAACTTCTGAGGTCATCAGTCCCCTAGAATTTAGAACTACTTAAACCTAATTAACCTAAGGACATCACAGACACCCATGCCCGAGGCAGGATTCTAACCTGCGACCTTAGCGATCGCGCGGTTCCAGACTGTAGAGCCGGCCGGAGTGGCCGTGCGGTTCTAGGCGCTACAGTCTGGAGCCGAGCGACCGCTACGGTCGCAGATTCGAATCCTGCCTCGGGCATGGCTGTGTGTGCTGTCCTTAAGTTAGTTAGGTTTAATTAGTTCTAAGTTCTAGGCGACTGATGACCTCAGAAGTTAAGTCGCATAGTGCTCAGAGCCATTTGAACAATTTGAACCAGACTGTAGCGCCTAGAACCGCTCGGCCACCACGGCCGGCTCTCCTGAATAATCCCATACCTTCTAGTCACTGGAGGACCCTGCTAAATATTTTATCACATGGACTGTCGAATTCAGGACGTCGACTCTCACACATGAGACGTGCCTGTCAGTTAATGTCTTGGCTAAGAGTTTGTTTGTGCTGCCATCTCGCTGCTCATCGATATGGCCGGGTGATGACTCAGTCCTACAGCATCTTACCGGTCCATTTAACCTGTACCGTCGTTGCCCGCCTCGCGTCTCGCTTTTGCAGACACCGCACACCAAATCCCAACCTTCTGATCATGCAGTGGTGTTTGGTGTAGGTTGTGCGGATTCTCCGTTGACCAGAAGCTGTGATTCTGTGAGTTGAACATAGCCACTCAGGTGAAACCGTGCTTCATCCGACATAAAGAACAGATCCAGGCCCCAGCCACTCATTACTATCTCAGTTAACAGCCACACACAAAACCGGAGGAGCTGCACAACGAACACTCAATATCGTGTCCACTCGTCCGAGTTCATTTTTATTTTACCCACCCTGTATAACGTCTTAAAGCAACAAAATGTTTGTGTGTATGCATGCAACATTCCTTAAAATTGTGTAAGATTTGGTTATGTTGTCTTGAAAACTTTGGACTTTATTAGATACTCTTTAAAGTACTGCAATTTCGCATATGTTCGCCCTGCTGCTCTGGAGTCAGGTTGCCGGTATGTGGAATCTGAAGAGGGGTTAGGCAGAGTTGTGGTGAAATTTGTTGCTTTAGCCCACCTTACACAACACACGAGCTTCTGAGCCCTGGTCTTTTTTTTTCGCATGTCTAGATACCTTGTTGTCTGAAGCGTCGACGAGCCTGAATATGATGTCACAGGGCCTCATATTTTTGCACCATTTCGGAGGAAGGTTGTAGGCACCACTGAGCCAAATTTCAAACTTCTGCATTACATTGGGGAGGATGAAGGCTTTCCAAAGAAAGTCAACCTTTAATTCTTTAGTGCAGCGTATTCAAATGAAACATACTCGTGTGTAAGACAAAACAACTTCGTGCACCCTAATATTTACTACAGGTACGCACGCCCATAGCATGAAAAACCTTAACTGTATCAGTAGAAACTATTTCTTGAATATTAACCGTTTGGCTGCTCTTGTAAATAATTTATTTAACTACCAATGGCTTCTAAGCTACGATAGCGGACGTTACATTAATTATTTACAACAGCAGCCGCGCTTGTTATTCGAGATGTCTACATATTGTTCGCAACAAATTATTTCTTTAAGTGGTTAACTGCATGTAGGGGTTCCACAAACGCTTTACAAATGAGAGTCGCTGTCGAAATTTAAATCTGCATGTACAGTGTGTAAAATAATCTAAAGTAACTTCTTAGCAGCCGGACATTTTATTGTACCACGAAAGTTCCATTACTGAGGGAGAACTGCCTGTTTCTATGAACCTGTTCGATTCAGTATGCTCAGTGCAGAAATGCGAGTATATCTACAGATTCTATATGGAAAAATAGCGCTAGGAATTTTATAAAAAGAGTATTTGCTAGACATCTCGCGTGTTTCTTCAGGTAATGGCCAGCTGAGATATTTCAGCCCTTCTGTTGTCCTTACCCGTTCTTCAAGCCAATGGCCATTTGCTTAGTATACATCTTTTACAGCCGCGTATCGATCCCGTACATAGAACACTACACCAACATAGACTGTAGAAGTACCTACTTACCATGAAATGCTTTTCGTAGACAAAAACCAGTCTTCCAGTATACAGTCATGTATGAAACGCCAAGAAGCTTTGTGTGTGTTATTACCTCCTGCCTACCACTCGGGTGTGAAAAAGTGTAGCCTACTCTCGAAAGGGGGAGCAATCGACAAGACTGCCCTTACACCACACAAATAGTTACCAAGTGTATGTTCATCCGTCAAACGGGAATATGAGCGGACGAACGGTTCCACTCAGCAGGCAGACAGTCATCGGACTATAATCATTCCAGTGTCTCAGGAGTCATCTGCAGTCTCCAGCATGAGGAGCCAACTGGACATTGTGCAAATGGCGTTAGTCGTCGTTCACTGGGTCTGGAACTGTAAGGATGTTCCACGACATATCAGTGTAAGTGAGCACTGATCTATATTGCCACGCACAATTAAAGTACTCTAGTTGAATATTGTGGGACTCCTATCAATAAATCATTGAGGATTGTTGCTGATCTATGTTGCCATCCATTTTAGACATAGCTGTTTCCCACTCCTTTTTAGCCCTGAGACAAAAAGCACTGTACAGTCGCGGCTCGTAAGTATGCCATTGACCAACTGCGAGATGTTTACATCAAGGATCCATGCAGTAGTTCATTGTTTCCTTCGAAAATCTGTCTCAGATACTGTATTTATTCACTTGGTTCGACTGTCTGGGAGGTTATAGATAATGAACAGCTTTCCCCTTTACCTCTCACACCACGTTCAGCAATCATCACTGTCGGAGTTGTTTCAGTAAGTGTTTCCACACCCATCTGGTCTATTGTGATAACAGCTACGAAAGGCACTCGAGTATTTATGGAGTAGTGGTTTGATTTTCATCCACTTCCTTCACATGACACATCCTGAGCACTGCGAGAAATGGAACTGAGCCTTAGATATTGTTTGCCTTTCGACAGCATATATAAAGAAAATATGTTTGAAGCTCGAGGAATTACGAAGTTCGGAGAGGCAACTGTGAGCAAAAAAGATTTTTCCCTTGAAACGAGACTAGAACTAAGTTGCGAAAGTTTCTCTATCGTTGAGAGAGACGAGTGGTGAAAGTGTGCCTCTGTGTGTGTGTGTGTGTGTGAAAGAGAGAGAGAGAGAGAGAGAGAGAGAGAGAGAGAGAGAGAGAGATTCTCTATTTTGTAAGAGAGGCACAGAAAGCGAGAGAGCTAGAGAGAGAAGAATACTCACGGCGAATTCCATCTCAAGGGACTGATTTGTAATGTATGTCTCGAAAACTGATTCGTCGCTGTAGTAGGCAAAATATAGCTAACTTGATGAAATTGCCTTCGAAGGGAAAAGAGATTTAATAACCTTAATACCTACGACTGTTGACCATTCGAACACCGTATCTCGGGAAAAAGTGGCGCTCTTTTTGTCCATTACAGCTTTTAGTTAAAATTTCAATAGGAACGGAAAGTGAACAGGCTTTCTATAAAGGTTCAAGTCCATCAGTTTAAATACAGAAGGAAATGCAGTTTGCCTATGTGTCGTGAGAGTAGACCTTCACAACACCTAAAAAAACCTGCAATATGTAATCCCGAAAACGTACAAACCAAAACACAAAGTAATGCAATAGTGAATGCCGCTCTTCCACTGCATTTAGTGAGCCCATACAGGAAGTGTTTATCGGCAAACTCTTCATTAGTAAACTAGTAGTATGAAACTGACGTCTGTGTTCATGTCTGCTGTATGAATATTTTCACTCACCCTCCGGGTGAGACAACCGACATTGATCTCTGACACTTAACAACAGTTACATGAATGTTTGCAATTACTCTCGCTATTTGAGTAAATTCCTGTATATACTTTCTCAGCGTTTTCTGATACGCATGAACCATGACATGACTAGGTTTGTGTACCTAGTCAGAATCTTACATAATCGCTTCGAACAAACTGATATTACTATCGCTCGCCCTATCAGGTGGCACACGGATAATCATCAAATTAATACTTTTCATTATTATCCTATTAAAAATTAATATTAGGAATAAGTGGATAAGCCAGCAGGTTCTTCGTTTGCCGTAATTAATATGAGCATAAACTTCTCGTCTCTTGTAACTGCTGTTCCAGGTAAAGTTTAATTTGATTACGTAGTATTATTTCTGATTTTATACTCGACGCTCATTAGTGACTGTGACTGCATATAATTATTCATATTCTGTGAACTCTAAGCAATGTAAAGAACGTGTACCGGATTTCTCATTTTGACGCTTAATCACTTTTATTACTGGGAATAACAGAGATAGCTTTCTACAAACGCGATATTACTCATTTAAAAATTACGAATGAGGGTGTTTTACAATAGCCGTAATTAATTTTATATTATTCTTTAGTGGCCAACAAGGTATGTCAGTATTGCCAAGGATTCATATTCCGCACCTCCACTTTGTGTGTTTCGTTATGTAAACTGTGGCCACCACCAGATAAAATGAGAATTTCATAATATTTTGTAATGTGTATGTCATAACAGCCAAATTTTTCAGACAAAAATAACGCATCCCACGTCAAGGAGAGGCGAATAAACAGTATGTTTCTAAAAAGGAAGCATTTTCAGTTTACTTAAATATGACTTTTTGGAATTTCTTGCATTAAATATTTTTAAAAGGTTAATAACTGGTCCTACATTGTAAATTTCTGTTTAAATAAATCTGTTTAAATAAATAATTAAGTCGTTTCTGAAAGTATTTGTATGGAGTGTAGCCATGTATGGAAGTGAAACATGGACGATAACCAGTTTGGACAAGAAGAGAATAGAAGCTTTTGAAATGTGGTGCTACAGAAGAATGCTGAAGATAAGGTGGGTAGATCACGTAACTAATGAGGAGGTATTGAATAGGATTAGGGAGAAGAGAAATTTGTGGCACAACTTGACTAGAAGAAGGGATCGGTTGGTAGCACATGTTTTGAGGCATCAAGGGATCACAAATTTAGCATTGGAGGGCAGCGTGGAGGGTAAAAATCGTAGAGGGAGACCAAGAGATCAATACACTAAGCAGATTCAGAAGGATGTAGGTTGCAGTAGGTACTGGGAGATGAAGAAGCTTGCACAGGATAGAGTAGCATGGAGAGCTGCATCAAACCAGTCTCAGGACTGAAGACCACAACAACAACAAATTAACGATTATTTATTTAAATTAACTAAATATGTGTCTCTCTTTTCCGCTGATTTGCACCAACCAAAGGTAATTCCGTTTCTGTAAACGATGAGGTGACTTTCCTTTAATTTTTTGGTGACTTAATCAATTGCTTTTTAAGTATTTACCGTCTCCTGCTCGAAGTTTCTTTCCACGACAAGTATTTGTCGTCATTCGTTACTTTTCTTTGAATTTCTTTAACATTCTTTCGTAGTATGAATGATTCTTGCAGATACTGTATACCATACTCAATTTATCTTGGTGATCACTTTCTATCTGGTCATAAGTTCTTCCATTCCCCCGGCACTAAGCGTTTCGGCATTCTCATCCAGACACAAAGTTTACTGTCAAGTAAAGGCCTGTTCATAAACATGGACGAGAAACTAAACTAAAATCTCCTTAGTGATATTCAGTAAAAATCAAATATCGCAACGGCTATAACCGTGACGACAGGCTAGAACAGAGTGCATTCCACAACAGCGATTGAACAGTGGCAGAATGATCGAATATTTCCGCTCAGAACGTGAAGTTCTGGACTGCGTCGAACGTTGCCCCCACACACTGGTAGAAGAGAGTGATGAATAGAAAAACCGATAAGTAAAACTACAAACGAATGAGTGGTTTCTTTTCCTACAAGTGACTGAATCGATTGCTTTTTTTCGGTTGTTGCCATCACCAAAGTAAACCAACACGAACTGTTGGTTATCACGGTTAAGCCGCAACCAGAAAGGACGGAAAAACGGACCGGAGAGAGGGATAGAACTTTGAATATGAAGAGTAAAGTGGACATTAGTGTAGGCAATAGGCAGGAACATTTTCATGGAGAGACAGAGAGAGAGAGAGGACAATTTCATTTCATACTAATTTTACTCTTGGGCAAATGTTTTCAGTACAACACAGGAACAAAGATAAATGGAGGGAGGATATCAGACCCTATGAAACTACTCTGTAACAAGCAAACGGGACACATGATTACCACTAAAACACTCAGACAATATTCCTGAACTACCTCCGAAATTTTGTCGATGCAGCTCGTATTCACCCCAAGTGTTCATCCAAAGTTCTATAGCTGGATTGTGATGCGTAACCTTATTCCGAAATTACACCAGTTGAGCTTTATTACACTTGACATGTGTTTTAATTACGTCAAATAACATGTAGCAACTGGATACCAAATTCACGGTGAATTGCCGCACGACTCAGTTATCGTGACGAGTGGTAGTTTTAAGAAGGCAAGTCTAACCAGCTGCAGCTGACGTTGTCCGTATCCGCATCTAGTGCTACCAACATTTTTTGGTTATTCTGACTCTCTCGCAGTCAGTGTTACGTCCAACGTTTCTGGTTAGCCTCGTAAATGTTTCTCGACACACCAGCATATGTGCAGTTCTTCCAGACAAACTCAGGACATACTTCCGCTGCATAATATATGTGCCTACGCTTTCCATTCTGAAATATTTCTGTGTTGCTGCGTTCCTTGTTACTAACGACCGAAGACTGTTTACAGACTTCTCACTGTGAATGTTCGCTAACATAGTGGTGCGCAAAATCCAGTGGTCACTATCATATATTTGGCCCATAACGTTTGGTAGACGAATATTATGAATTTTCAATTCCAACAGTTAGCCCGCACGCCATTATGACTGTTGCGTGTGACGAGATAGCCCCGATATTGGACAGGAAACTAAGGCTACTATTGGCTGCAAAAGAACCTTGAGGTTTATATTCTCTAGAAGAAACCATAAATTATATCTATGAAACATCAGTTTCAAATTTTATTTATATACTTAAAGTATCGTCAGTCTGTATCTCAGTGCAGTTTATAGTGCAGAGCACACGAAATTCATTATTGGTTCTGTTAAAACTGTTCAACCTTTATAAAATTCATGTGTGAAATAATTAATTGTATATTATATCGAAAATTGCTCAATTTGACAAATAATAGGATTGCTTTCACTTATGAATTATGTAACACCGAATCAATAAGTGAAGCTAAAATGTCATATTAAAATGGTTAAGAAGAAAAACAACAAAGAATTGAAATACTGACTTAAATGACTTTAGGAACAGATACTATAGGAAAATTACGTCTACCACTGGAATTTGCAATGCTAAATTCAATTTAAAGGAAAGTGGTTATTGTGAGGAATTAGGTAAATTTACGTCAAGATACTGAAGTTATCATATATTTTTGAGACATTTAATTGAGTATCAGTAAATTAATTCATGAAACATCAGCGAATATTTACAAGCGCGTCTGGTTAGGCATGAATACGTTGGGGACAGCCTTTTCTTGGCAGTAATATTGCGTAAACGTAATCGATACTTATCATTTTTCTTGCCGTCAAAGGAGTAATGAGTAATTTGTCCGCCGTGTTGTGAATGATAATGCATGTAGTAAATTCAGAAAGACAAGAAAAATCTTTAGACAAATGTAGCAAGGACTGAAAAATATAAAGTGAACGTTATTTGATGAAACTCACGGTGTTGAAAGTTATTGTCTTCCCTTCTGTCTCATATAACTACACTGAAAAGTCGTTGTATCAAACCCAGAAGACTTCGAGGAGATCGGTGGGAGAAGAGATAAATACATTTGCCCACGAGCCCCTTGGGCGACATCGAATCTGTAATGCAGAATGTACGCCAGCCGTCGCAGCATGCAACAAATCTCGCGGCGAATTCGTAGGAAGGTCACTAACAGATGATTAAATTCTCATCTTTATTTCACTTCCTGCAGCAATCATTGGACCCGAATGGCAGAAGAGCGATTTTCTGCCGTTGTTTTAGTAGTGACAGTTCACTTTCCCAGAACTATGTCACTTTATTATTGTTTTCAGTGGATATCAGAATAACAATATTAATCCAGATCGTTCAAGCAATCAATTTATCTTATTCTTGTAATACTGGGTCTTCATCTTTCTCTTGATATTATTCATCATAATCGCAGTTCTGTATTCATGAATCTATGTTTTAATTGCTTTTATTATTGTATCTACACAGGCTGGTTACGAATTCTATCTAATTTCTGGGTTGAAAATTATTTAAACTGTTGGTGATAATTTGTGCTAACTGTATCGAATAGCTGTAGGTAGTCTGTATAAATGGTTCGTTCTCGGTTATCTGTTATGGAATAAATAAATGTGGTAGTTTCGGTCACTCTGAAGTCATTCAGTTCGCCCCCAATGAGAAAATATGAAATATTTTACTCCAGCTTTCATCATGCTTGAACTAAAGATTATTATTGATAAACCTTATGCCTCTTTGACTCTTAGAACCTTTGTTGTTACCATTTCTGACTAAAGATATTACTTCCTATGCTTTCCATATGCCAGCTAGTTTGCTTCTTTCTCCACGTTTTCTTTCTATATACCGCTGTTTTGAACACAGTATTAAGTTTCTGTAATTCAGTGATTATTTATTTGCTTTAAACAATTGGCCTTTCAACTGGTTTGATGCAGTCCTGCGTCTTTCCCCCTCTTGCACTAATATTTTCAAAAAATGGTTCAAATGGCTCTGAGCACTATGGGAAATAACATCTGATGTCATCAGTCCCCTAGAACTTAGAACTACTTAACCCTAACTAACCTAAGGACATCACACATATCCATGCCCGAGGCAGGATTCGAACCTGCGACCGTAGCAGTCGCGTGGTTCCAGACTGTAGCGCCTAGAACCACTCGGCCACAACGGCCGGCTCTAATATTTTCACGCACGACAAAAAGTGTTTGTTTTATCCTACAGTCGCAATTTCTTATTTTATCTACTGGCACTGCTAACACTGACGTTTATTTCAGTGTTTATACCGTTCTTTGCAGCTTATCTTCAGTTTTTCATAAAATAATCTGATTCCAGCGCACGTATAATATGATGCAGTACAAATGCCTCCGTTAATTTTAAACATCGATTCTCCATTCAATTTACATCTATGTAAATAGCAAACAAAGTAAGAGAGTAGCTACAGGTCAGCCTTACAACTTTATACTTTTATAGGTGATACTGATATCCTCTTTGGGTCATGAATTCCAATAATTTTTCCATACTTATTCGCTAGAAAGCTTTCTCGTAATTAGTAAAAGCTATATGAATTTCAATGTTATGTTCCTTCCTTTTCTCTGTTACAATTGTGCATTTATTCCACGCTACCCTGTATCGTTCCTCACTCATCATTTGTTTTAATGCTGTTTCTAATGCCTCTAACATAATGGGATCCACATTCCCTAAGCAGGCTCATGGTTTCGCTTTCCTTTTTACCAGGGACTTTTCCACAGAACATCAGAATCCTTGTATCCTTTCTGTAATTCAGCTTTAGTGACTGTGGTTTCCATGACGGTAGAACTCCAGGCCACGTTTCTGTATAACATCACTCACATGTTTGATGTGCTGGTACACCTCCACATTGTCCGTGATATTCACCTCGCCGTCACGATTCTTCTTAGGTTAATATCTCTCTGATAAATTTGACCAGCAGTGTGTTGTATTGCCCGATGCAGTGTGTCACTGCAGTATAAAGTGCCAGTGACATAGTGACGGAATTTGGCATTACCGCTGGTATTTCTCTTATTATATCTACTGACAAGTCATGTATGTTGTTTCCAATATAACAATGTGAGCACTCTGTTTACAGGCCACAAGTGGCCCATCGGGACCATTCGACCGCCGTGTCATCCTCAGCGGAGGATGCGTATAGGAGGGGCGTGTGGTCAGCACACCGCTCTCCCGGTCGTTACGATGGTTTTGTGTGACCGGAGCCGCTACTATTCGGTAGAGTAGCTCCCCAATTGGCGTCACAAGGCTGAGTGCACCCCGAAAGACAGCGCATGGCAGCCGGGTGGTCACCCATCCAAGTGCCGGCCACACCCGACAGCGCTTAACTTCGGTGATCTGACCGGTGAATCCATTGCGGCAAGGAAGTTGCAATTGAACAATTTGAGCCTCCTATTTTCTCTGTTGTGTTCTAGGAAATGATTTCAACTAGTTCATTTTGGAACCTGCTTGATGCCGCCAAAATCAGGTCGAGGATTGCGGCACTTGCATTGGTCATCCATTATGTACACTACTGGCCATTAAAATTGCTACACCAAGAGGAAATGCAGATGATAAACGGGCATTCATTGGACAAATATATTATACTAAAACTGACATGTGATTACGTTTTCACGCAATTTGCGTGCATAGATCCTGACAAATCAGTACCCAGAACAACCACCTCTGGGCGTAATAACGGCCTTGACTCGCCTGGGCATTTTGTCTAACAGAGCTTGGATGGCGTGTACAGGTACAGTTGCCCACGCAGCTTCAACACAATACCACAGTTCATCAAGAGTAGTGACTGGCGTATTGTAACGAGCCACTTGCTCGGCCACCATTGACCAGATGTTTTCAGTGGGTGAGAGATCTGGAGAATGTGCTGGTCAGGGCAGCAGTCGAACATTTTCTGTATCCAGAAGGGTCCATACAGGACCTGCAAGATGCAGTCGTGCATTATCCTGCTGAAATGCAGGGTTTCGCAGGGATCGAATGAAGCGTAGACTCACGGGTCGTAACACATCTTAAATGTAACATCCACAGTTCATAGTGCCGTCAAAAAACAAGAGGTGACCGAGACGTGTAACCAATGGCACCCCATATAATCATGCCGGGTGATACGCCAGTATGGCGATGACGAGTACATGCTTCCAATGTACGTTTACCGCGATGTCGCCAAACACGGATGCGACCATCATGATGCTGTAAACAGAACCTGGATTCATCCGAAAAAATGACATTTTGCCATTCGTGCACCCAGATTCGTCGCTGAGTACACCATCGCAGGCGCTCCTGTCTGTGATGCAACGTCAAGGATAACCGCAGCCATGGTCTCCGAGCTGATAGTCCATGCTGATGCAAGCGTCGTCGAACTGTTCGTGCAGATGGTTGTTGTCTTGCAAAAGTCCCCATCTGTTGACTCAGGGATCAAGACGTTGCTGCACGATCCGTTACAGCCATGCGGATAAGATGCCTGTCATCTTGACTGCTAGTATAGTAGGCCTTTGGGATCCAGCAAGGCGTTCCGTATTACTCTCCTGAACCCACCGATTCCATATTCTGCTGACAGTCATTGGATCTTGACCAATGCGAGCAGAAATGTCGCGATACGATAAACCGCAATCGCGATATTCTACAATCCGATCGTTATCAAAGTCGGAAACGTGATTGTATGCATTTCTCCTCCTTACACGAGGCATCTCAACAACGTTTCACCAGGCAACGCCGGTCAACTGCTGTTTGTGTATGAGAAATCGGTTGGAAACTTTCCTCATATCAGCACGTTGTAGGTGTCGCCACTGGCGCCAACCTTGAGTGAATGCTCTAAAAAGCTAATCATTTGCATATCACAGCATCTTCTTCCTGTCGGTTAAATTTAACGTCTGTAGCACGTCATCTTCGTGGTGTAGATTTTTAATGTCCAGTAGTGTATATTATTGTGTTTGTATGTTTCTAGTGATACGGATAACAATTGCGGATGGCTCGAAGACGCTTACGAGAGGATGCAGGATAAGATGGTGGCTCCGCTTACTAGACTTGTGGGTTACAGAGGACCGACCGACCGCCATGTTATTCTTCGCGTCACTGGATGCAGTATAGCAGGGCGCAGAGCCAGTACATCACAATCCCGGCCGTTGCCGGCTGTGTTAAACTTAGAGCTGCTATTTCTCACTCACGAGGCTGTATGCACCTCTTCCACTCGTTTCAACGAGCAAAAATCAGTTACTGTATCGGAAATCGAAATAGGTTCCACCGCACAGACACCAGATATACTGACTACTGGGCTGCAGAGGCGGATACAGGCGGTAGGGTTATGGGTAAATGAAGGAAAGGAAGAGTTTCGAAGCCTGATTGCGCTTTCGGAAGGCAGCACGAGTATATCCAACGGGATATATGCAAAGTGGAACCCCAGCAGCCTTCACCGGCGAGGTGGGGACCAATGCAGGCAGAGGTTAACCAATACGTCATGGCGGCGAGCCGGGTCGCTCATTTCGTGTTCAAAGTGCGGGGCCGCTCTGGGACCGCCCGCGAGCTGCGACGGCCGCCGGCAGCTCATTGTTCAGCGATGCGCTTTGTGACCGGGGGTTTTTACGGCGCTAATTAACCTGTCCGCGCTACATAAGCGCAAAGTGGTCGCGGGTCGGCGCGCGCCTCGCACTGGCTGGGCTGCCGGGTACCGCTCACAGCCAGCGATTGGCCGGCAGTTGCAGTTTGTGATCGTTCGTCCGCCACAGTGTGGGCGCCCTGCAGCGTATTCGTTGCCCAACACAGATGTCGTACCTGCCTCGTACGGTTTAGTGGCACACATTTTTCATTGCCTTTTCACTTTGTCGTTTGATACTGTCATGTTGACGGAACCGCAGGAGCATAATCGTACAATGAACTGAGAGCGCGAGTGTACGAGAGTCGCCCAGAAAGTAATGCACCGAGCTTTTTTTTTCTCAGCCGTAAACAATGTTACTAATGCGAAACGTTACGTATGTACCGGGTGATCAAAAAGTCAGTATAAATTTGAAAACTGAATAAATCACGGAATAATCTAGATAGAGAGGTACAAATTGACACACATGCTTGGAATGTGTAATGGTACATGAATTACGTAACCATTACGGCACGTCACATCAACCTCTCGATACCAGTAATATTCTACTGTGTTTCTGTTAACTACTTAACATATTTCTGAGACAACATTCAGATTTGATTTCATTTTTGATACATCGATTGTTTATATTGCAATGATATTATTCTTATGTGTAATCTTTCTTTTGTCACTATGATCTTTGACATACTTGTAACTGATTTTTTGGGCGCGTAAGAGATTAGTTAGTTAGTTAGTGAGAGAGTCGGACCTTGAAAAGTCAAGTCTTGGACGTCATGTTGGAAAGACGCGTATTGTAGCCAGTTTATAAAATGTGAACTTTAACAGTGTGGAAGATGTTTTCCAGTATGTTTTGTATTGTGAAGTGATGTTTTGTGTGTTACGTGATATTGCAGCGAAAGTAATAAAAAAAGAAGTGTGACTTAATTTCGGAGTGCTGATTATTTTTTACATCACCATTGTGCTAACTTTCAAAGGTTTAATCTTCAAGAATGGTTTGTGAAGCGCATATACAAAACTGTTGAATATCGCAGAATAAAACCTAGGCCTCTTTGCATCCGAGTTTGTAATCATCACTACCTAGATTTTCGATGATTGAGCCACGATTTTATAACGAGACCAGCGTGAGAAACACGAAAAGATGAGTGCCTAGTTTATTTATTATTACATGAAATGACATTATTAACTGTGCTCTAATGACACCTGCTACATAATATAACTTTGTTGTTGCCCGGAAATGCAGTATTTAGCAGCGTGAGCAACACCACAATCATTATTAAATTTTTGACCTTTGTCGTGGTAGGGTTGTTAGAAATGACATGGGGTATTTTAGAACCAAAAAAATACAAAAGTTCAAAAAATGTCCGACAGATGGCGCTTCATCTGATCAGAATAGCAATAATTAGCATAACAAAGTAAGACAAAGCAAATATGATGTTCTTTACAAGAAATGCTCAATATTTCCACCATCATTCCTCAACAATAGCTGTAGTCGAAGAATAATGTTGTGAACAGTACTGTAAAGCATGTCTGGACTTAAGGTGAGGCATTGGCGTAGGATATTGTCTTTCAGCATCCCTAGAGATGTCGGTCGATCACGATACACTTGCGCATTCAGCTAACCCCAAAGCCAAGAATCGCACGGACTGAGGTCTGAATACCTGGCAGGCCAAGCATGACGAAATTGGCGGCTGAGCACACGATCATCAACCAACGACGCGCGCAAGAGATCTTTCAGGCGTCTAGCAATACTTTGTCTTTGTTTTTTTTTTTTTTTTTTGTTCTAATAAAACCCCATGTCATTCCAAGCATGTGTGTCAATTGTTACCTCTCTATGTACATTATTCCGTGGTTTATTAAGTTTTCAAATGTACACTGACTTTTTGACCACCCGGTATCATTAAAAGTCTCCTGAGTGTGCGCGCAAAGTTTCCATCACTTCCGGCAGATATAATAGCTGCAGAACAGTTTCGAAATGGCGTCTGTATGTGATGTACGTTACAAGCAACGTGCCGCCATTAAATTCCTCACTGCAGACAAAGAAACTGTGCAGAATATTCACAAACGCTTGTCAAGATTTTAAACATGGCTGCAGCAGCAACTGTTAAAATTCTTCACAATAAAGGATGGCAGCCAAAAACAGTTGCAGGATAGAATTTTTTTTATTAAAATTCTTGACCAAGGTTTCGGTACATATAAATATACCTTCATCAGAAGTACATTTCTAAAATTACATCATGCACTGGAGAATAATGAAACAATTATGCCAAAAGGTGTCGTCAGTAATTAAAATATCATCTCCATTTGTACAACATGTGTAATGGGTACAGGATCAAAGCGAACAGTTTAACAATGTTACTTCGCCTATGAACTGTTGAGACACGAGTCTCGTGTCTCAACAGTTCATAGGCGAAGTAACATTGTTAAACTGTTCGCTTTGATCCTGTACCCATTACACATGTTGTACAAATGGAGATGATATTTTAATTACTGACGACGCCTTTTGGCATAATTGTTTCATTATTCTCCAGTGCATGATGTAATTTTAGAAATGTACTTCTGATGAAGGTATATTTATATGTACCGAAACCTTGGTCAAGAATTTTAATAAAAAAAATTCTATCCTGCAACTGTTTTTGGCTGCCATCCTTTATTGTGAACAAACGCTTGTGTAAACTCTATGGAGCATGTTCTGCCAATAGAAATACAGTTAGTCGCTGGGCACGAAGGGTGAGGTCTGCAGAAGGCGGTTCTGCGGAACTCCACGATTTGCAGCGGTCGGGGAGACCATTCACGGCCATCACACCTGATATGTTGCGACGAGCTGATGTTTTCATTCTCGAGGGCAGACGCATTACAACACGGCAGTTGGCGCTGCATCCGTCAATCAGCAAAGGAAGTGTGGATGCAGTTATCCGCACTCTTGGGCATTCAAGAGTATCTGCAACATGGGTCCAACGGTGCTAACTGCGGATCACAAATCGCACAGAAAAGAACATTTGTTTTTGCTGTAACGTTTTGAAGCTGACGGGGAGGCATTCTTGTACCGGATTGTGACAGATGATGAAACATGTTGCGACGTAACGCGCTCTTTCCCACATCGACTGCGGGTCTGCGACATAAATTGTCCGCCTACCTCGATACTGCTACAGATCTGCACACGTATCTCCTGGCTGCAGCTGCTTAAGACATCTCAGAAAAACAGTGTTGAGGAAACTGAGATTTCATAACTACACGTCGGAGACCGCTATAAATACAAAAAGCTGATAATAGTCTTGTGAACTCTGAAGAATAAATCTGAAATGGGTTGCTGTTCAAATTTCTAAGTTCAAAGGTCCTTTTAAACTTGCATTAGGATTTTTTTATTGCTTTTAAGCAAGGCCATCAGCCCACATGTGTTCAAAGCATTAAAGTTCCTGTTCACAGCCCTCGTCACACCCAAACAGCCTGAACATTTCCTATCCAATTTTGAAATCATTTACGAGACTAGCACAGTCAATAAACTGCTATTTACTTTTGCACTCGGCATTCAGTGGTTGTCTTTAAATAAAGTTTTTGCTCGCCGTAAACACTCAGTAAATAAAAATTCCTTACTACCGCCACGCTTTGAGTTCAAAGTTTACACACGCGATTATCTCCAGAACAAAATATTTCTCGACTCTTACAATTTCACAAATAGTTAATGGTAAACATCAGCTACCTTTATCAATGTACCGCAACGCGGAAGTCATAATATCACTTCATTTTACACATAATGCGTTCGGACACTTTCAGCATGACCGGCTCCTTCGAAAGCTAGTCCACCACTTCCTTCTTCTCTCTCTGCCTCTACAAGCACCTCTATCTCATGTGTTAGGTGACAAACCGTCTCACTTCTTATGGGCTGTACAGAATTGCGGCCAATCAGAACTGACTTTCAGGGCGCGGCTCCCGCCAAAATCTAGCAAGAACCTACCATTGGTCTCACATAATTGACGTCATTAAAATAAGCAACTCAAAACTCTCTTGTTAAACAAATAAAACGAAATAAACATTAAGCTGTACTTTACGTCTGGAATTAAACTACACTACTGGCCATTAAAATTGCTACACTAAGAAGAAATGCAGATGATAGACGGGTATTCATTGGACAAATATATTATACTACAACTGAAATGTGATTACATTTTCACGCAATTTGAGTGCATAGATCCTATAATAACGGCCTTGATACGCCTGGGCATTGAGTCAAACAGAGCTTGGATGGCGTGTACAGGTACAGCTTCAACACGATACCACAGTTCATCAGGAGTAGTGACTGGCGTATTGTGACGAGCCAGTTGCTCGGCCACCATTGACCAGACGTTTTCAGTTGCTGAGATATCTGGAAAATGTGCTGGCCAGCGCAGCAATCAAACATTTTCTGTATCCAGAAAGGCCCGTACAGAACCTGCAACATGCGGTCGTGCATTATCCTGCTGAAATATGGGGTTTCGCAGAGATCGAATCAAGGGTAGAGCCACTCATCTGAAATGTAACGCCCACTGTTCAGAGTGCCGTCAATGCGAACAAGAGGTGACCGAAACGTGTAACCAATGGCACCCCATACCATCATGCCGGGTGATACGCCAGTATGACAATGACGAATACACACTTCCAACGTGAGTTCACCACGTTGCCGCCAAACATGGATGCGACCCTCATGACG
Source organism: Schistocerca serialis cubense (assembly GCF_023864345.2). NCBI lineage: Eukaryota > Metazoa > Arthropoda > Insecta > Orthoptera > Acrididae > Schistocerca > Schistocerca serialis. The sequence goes on from NC_064638.1 coordinate 1,192,827,158, forward strand.
CTGTAAACAGAACCTGGATTCATCCAAAAATGACGTTTTGCCTTTCGTGCAGCCAGGTTCGTCGTTGAGTACAGCATCGCAGGCGCTCCTGTCTGTGATGCAGCGTCAAGGGTAGCCGCAGCCATCGTCTTCGAGCAGATAGTCCATGCTGCTGCAAACGTCGTCGAACTGTTCGTGCAGATGGTGATTGTCTTGCAAACGTCCGCATCTGTTGACTCAGGGATCGAGACGTGGCTGCACGATCCATTACAGCCATGCAGATAAGATGCCTGTCATCTCGGCTGTTAGTGATACGAGGCCGTTGGGATCCAGCAAGGCGTTCCGCATTGCCCTCCTGATTCCACCGATTCCATTTTCTGCTAACAGTCATTGGATCTCGACCAACGCGAGCAGCAATGTTGCGATACGATAAACCGCAATCGCGTTAGGCTACAATCCGACCTTTATCAAAGTGGAAAACGTGATGGTACGCATTTCTCCTCCTTACACGAGGCATCACAACAACGTTACACCAGGCAACACCGGTCAAGTGCTGTTTGTGTATGAGAAATCGGTTGGAAACTTCCCTCATGTCAGCATGTTGTAGGTATCGCCACCGGCGCCAACCTTGTGCGAATTCACTGAAATGCTAATCATTTGCATATCACATCGTCTTGTTCCTGTTGGTTAAATTTCGCGTCTGTAGCATGTCATCTTCGTGGTGTAGCAATTTTAATGGCCAGTAGTGTATATAGTTGCCAACGTTCTGACTGTCTCTTACATATTCAAACATGCTTGGCCATCTGTCATCCACTAGTAGGGGAACCACTGGTGGATTCGTTCTCACAATACAAAGCTGTAACACTTGCAAATTCCTATAGAGACTTACAAACTGAAAATTTAATATTGGCGAATGTCCCACATACACTCACACAAGTTCTGTCTTTCACACTCACCCTAACACAAAACATAAATATCTACTTGAAATTCTTAAAGTTATTACTACAGCAAAATTACGAAAGGTTTTCTAAAATGAGAACTTTCCAAATTTGAATCTAAACACTGAGGTTGTTATCATATCAAATAGTCACAGTTGGTGCACTATTGACATGTATATATTGATTTAGTTTTTTAAGTGTCGGATAATTACGTTTTTACTGACTTTTTTTTGTAACTTCTAAATTATGACAGGTATTGACTTCAGATTTTGACAGATTGTTCCTTTACACAACAGAAGTTTATATACCTAATATGAAGTTCCTCAGGTTATTTCTAGGTCAGTTATTAATTTTTATAGTTCCAGAGAATGTAACTACTCTGTAAGCACCTCTCCGTTATTCACACGCTGCAGTCACGCCATACGGTCATGACGCACGTCTGCAGGACAAAGGTCGCCTGTTGCAGATCGTATAAGATTCTGACTGCTTACACTTGAGCCCACAGACATTCATACAAGAAAACTTAATAGACAAATTGGCGATCGCGCCCTAGCAGCGACGCCTCAATGTGTTTACCATTTTGAGCCCGAAACAAAACGACGAATGGCGCCATTCACACTCCACAGAGAAGAAAAAATTCAAAGCTGGTAAGGTCATGATCACGGTGTTCTGGGACAGTGAAGGTGTGATTCTCATTGAGAGAAGCGGTACCATTAATTCAGAAGGATATGTAAACAAATTAACAAAACTCAAAACGCGCTTCCGGCGACTTCGGCGCCACTGCAGCCCAGGAGATGTTTTGCTGCAACACGACAACGCTCTGCCCACACAAGTCTGTGAAATCCTGAAAACATCACAAAAAAAGGGTTGGACAATGTTGCCCCATCCACCCTGCAGCCCTGACCTGGCCCCCTCGGACTTCCACTTGTTTGGGCCATTAAAGGATGTCATTCGTGGAAGACACGTTACGTATGATGAGGAGGTGACTTACACAATGAGGCACTGGCTCCTCCATCAAGGTAAGGACTGGTACCTACAGGGCACACACATCCTTGTTTCGCGCTGGAGGAAGACCATGGAACGGGATGAAGATTACGTGGAAAAATAGGGTGTTTAGATAAAACTCTATTCTTTCGTCTGTGTAATTGTCATTATGTTCAATAATGAATTGTTGAAGGAAAAAACTGCAGAGCATTACTTTCTGGGCAACCTCGTATTTGCCTCAGAATGCAGTAAAATGCTCAGTTTTATTGTGGGATGCTTGATTTAATGTCTTATAGCCTCATCGTCACGTGCAACTGTTGATATCAAAGAATTAGAAGAAACCAATGCCTACACTTTTACAGCACAGCTGTCCAACTTTTTGACCGTGTGTAAATAACTTCCTTGACATTTTCACATAGTGGGCACAACACCAAGAAATTTATTAAAGGAAGGTAAGAATTTTTCCACTTCTACTGTAATTATTTTACGGGTACTTGTCTGATTTCTGCCTTTTAAGCCAATGGATTTCCTGCAGTAGAAAAATACGCCATATGCATTGAAATGGTTGCCAGTTTAATACCTGAACCTTGAAAACACGTGCACTGACCAAGAAATAAAACCAAGCAGGGACTAATTGTTTCAAACAGATAACTATACATTTTAGTAAAATTAACTGATAGTAAGAAAAATAATTAGGAAAATAATAATAAATTAATGATGACTAAAGACTGAATGTGCGATTTCACCCTTTGTATTCATGATGCTTGATTGGTATTAGCAGAATCTGACCGATGTTATAGAGACCCTTTCTGTTTTGTAGAACAGTTTGTTAATTAATAGGTGTATCTGGTTAACTTTCTAAATGACTGAAAATTTCAATCTCTTCAAAAATATTAATTTTTTCTTATTGAGAGACTGAATTTGGAGATTATCGTTAGTTTCCTATACGTGTTTAGGAGGTGAAATGCAAACCCACTTACATTGTTATCGTTACGCACATTTCAAAGAGCACACAGTATCATATGATAACAATGCAACTGCTTTTTGCACTATACCAACAAGAAGAGACTGAAATTTTCCGCCATCTAAAACGTCATGCAGACACATTTATTAGTGAAGAAACCTATCCACGAAATAGAACGTTTCACTATAACTTCAATCACGTTCTGACAATGGGTAACCAAACATCTATTTTATACATGAAATTTAACATTTAGTCTTAACTGAATAATTGTTGTTTCATTTTTTATTTTCCATACCTACTGTCAATTAACTTTCCTCAAATAACACATCAACATACAGTCAGAGTTATTTGAAATTATTAGTCCGTGATTAGCTTAATTCTTTGATCTTTTTAAACAGACAAGCTGTCAAATTAACAAGACACAATGTACCGCAACAAAAGTTCGCGTAATTTAAGATGTTCCCATTTGAATGCACATGGCGTAATTTTCTACTGCAAAAAATCGCTTGAAAATGATCTAGAAACCAGAAGCGATTTGTGTACCGATAAAATGAATACAACAGAAGCGGGCAGAAGGCCACCTTCTTTGAACTTACTTGACCTTTGCCAGTTGTGACATTAAATAATGCCCTTATGTTCATCTCAATATTGATGGTAAATTACAATTTCATTGTTTAAATATTATTTCCTATTACTATACTAAATTGTAATTTTATGTACTTTTTTACGTGAACAAAATGGTTTCGATCAGTCTCATGTCCGGAAGAAGTTAACGAAGATGTTAACACATGATCTCACCCCCCCCCCCTAAATTATGTAACTGTATTATGTAGGCAAATTTGAAGATGAAGCTGCAAGTCTTGAAATTGATCATGTTACAATAAAATTGCTGTTCATTTAACTGTAGTCTGAGGTAAATTCATTCTTATTCTTAATTTTCCCAAAAAGATTCATCGGATTTACTTCATCAGACTATATCTTCTTCATTACTGTAGATAGGAAGGCGTTTCCGAAGCTTTTGTTTGCTGTTTGTTTACATGGAAACTACAACAGTTGCAAAAAACAATACAACAGCTAGATAGAGCAAGGTTTCAGTTACAAACTATAAATCTTGGGCGTAGTCACCATCATTCGTTATTTACGTTTGCGTACAAGGAACGGGAGCTTGCATTCTGTGCTCATAAAAACCTTAACCACCTGAGGCTAGCCACTACCTCAAAACTTCGACGACAGTATCTGAGTCTGGTAAATGTCAGTCGCGTATTCCATCTTTCATAGGTCAAAAGAGATGTAAGTCTCAATGTGCTAAATTTAGACTACATCATGATGCTGTAGAGCAGTAGAGCGAAATTTGGCAATAAGTTCCATGGTCACAAAATTGTTGTGGTGCCTGGCGTTATGCTAATAGATGTTCTTCCCTTCTGGCCTGTCTTTGGAAATTTGGGCTTCCAGCCTGCTCAGCATTAGCAGCTGATGACTGAATTAAACTCCATCACATTCAAAGGCACCACACCACGCCTGTCCCAGAAGGTTATCCACGTAAATTTGCCCGCAAATGGCTATGGTTTGAACTACTTCTTTGTTGGATAATTCGCATGTCACCAGTCCATTTTCTGTCGTTTGGATTCTTGCCTGTAATGGTGACTCCACGTCCATTGTCTGGTGATGAAAGTATCAGAAAAATCTCATCTTCAGTCTCATATTGATCCAAAGCGTCTTAACTTTTACCATGTGATGAATTTATTTGGTCTTTTGTAAGCATCCGTATACTCATCTTGCACACACTTTTCCATAATATGTCTTAGGTATTAAGCCGACATTTATTAGTGCACAAACTTTGTCCCTTATAATCCGCCGATATTACGGATGAGTTGATAGAGACACTCTTTATTATGAGGTGTGACTTTGAAACGTCCCCTTTGGGAAATTTATGAATGACAGTGTTGATAAGCCTCTTACATCATTTGATTTTCATACAGCTGAGCAGAACTGAAGGTACTCAGACATTTCTCTCTTTACTTATTCTGATCAACTTTAAACTGACACACAATATTTTTAGCGCAACGTAATCTGACTTTCAGTAATCCCTACAAAAGAATGGCCCTGACTAACAATAACCTATACCTTTCATGAATCACTTACCTCACAAAAATCTTCGTTACTCGAACTACTGCAATACAGCAAGAGCCAATACTGCTAAATAAAGGATTCTAGGTACTGAAGGCACTAACTACTGATAGGCATAGTTAGCAAATGAACGATTTTGATAGAGAACAAACAATGTATTTACCTTAATAATATTCAAAAGTAATCATTATATATCTCAGTTCATAATATACGGTATTACAAATTTACTCTTTCTGATGGAAACACGTCCAAATCGTCCGCTTCAAAATTCTGCCATTTCTCTCCCCACATCCAAGACTGCTGGCGGCTCACCTCCAACTGCGCAGCGCTACGCGCTGTTCACATCCAACTGCCCAACACTACAACAGCAAATATTCCAAAAATGCAAACCAGCCACAGACTTCACACAGCACAGTCAGTGATTTTCATATAGAGCGCTACGTGGCGTTACCAACATAAAAACTTAAACAGCCTACTTACAACTTATCGTGCGCATCCTTTCCATGATCACTCAAACATAGTACCCACTGCTTCACATGACTCATGTCCACTGTACCATATCCACACGACATTAGCAAGTGGTGATGGATATAAGATGGCACGATTTCTTTTGCACTGAGAAATGAAGAGATACATCTCCATTTTACACGCTCCTTAATGTTAGAAAAAAGGTTTCTGGATCAACTGATCCCCTACAAGCTGCCATAAAATGGTTTGAATTGGGGTGAATAGGAACAATGGGGTGAACAGAATCGAAACTTCCAAAAAACGTCTTTTCCATCTTATTAGATGACAAATCGGAATATCATTCATATGTTTGTTTTTCTAGGTTGGTGGTGAACCAATCTAATTGCAATATTATGAGTTTCAAACTTGATGACACTGTCTATCGATGTTTTGTTCACTCTATGACAAATATTGCTGTGGTCCTGAATTTGCTTACTTAGAAGATTATTTCTATGTAACAGTCTAAAGAATATTGTTCTCATTTAGGTACACTTAAGCAAATTTGCAGTCCCATTTCATTAATCAAAAGTTCGTTTTTCAGCATGCTTTGGTTTGACCTGTGTTTCAGCTAACTGAAAATGCAGTATTGTGTTTTCGAAATTTGTGGGGTGAACAGAAACAGTAGTGAAATTACAATGTAATCCAGACCATTAGCTGCTTTCAGGCGTTGATGAATATCAATGAGGACAATTGAAAATGTGTGCCCCCACCGGGACTTGAACCCGGGATCTTCTGCTTACATGCCAGACACTTTATCTGACTGAGCCATCGAGAACACAGAGGATAGTGCAACTGCAGAGACTTGTCTCTGGCTTACTCCCCGAGAGACTCACATTTCCAACTTACTGTACACACACCACATTTGTGTTTCCCCTGATCACCATACTCATTACCCGCAGTAGTGAATCCATCTACGCCCGTAAGAGTTTGGGCAATGTGAGTGCATCCACACTGAAGATCATTGGCCGGTAAGCCTTATCCATATGAAGACATTAAGAAAGCAAGCAGTCATTTAAATTGTATGCATCTAAAATTTGTTATTCAGAGGGCAAAGGTCATGTTCGACCTTTTTATGGCTTTATAAACACGTGTATTGTAACAGGGGAGAATTTATTTGGTAGGGAATGAGAGGCTGTTCATAAGCTCTCCATAACTTCTAAGGATGCGCCATGTAGATTCAAAAATACCAATTTTTAAACCTGATGTCAGTGATTAAATGTATTAATAAGCAACGAAGTTCTTAAATTTACTGTAATGGTAAGATTATTAAAGAAGTAACAACTTTTATTTGGAAAGAAGAGTAAAAAACTACAATGAAAGGAATACTTCCACTTTTTTGAGTCAATGAAACTTTTTTTTAACAGATAAATTTTGTTTCGTATTCTCCTACATCAAAAACAAATTTATACATGGCTCCATTCACCACAACGACAAATAGACGGTGAAAGTAATAAAATTAACCTTCACAATACTAAGCAAGAGGGTAGCTGATGACCATCTTTTGGAAAAGTTGTAATTCAGTCAGTTATGCCATATTTTAAAATTTGAATAAATATTTATTGTTGTTAATGATTTCTTCTAATGTACTCCACAATTGCTATTTATATTTCAGTTAAACTTATCGAAGGATGTCACTTTCCCATTTAATATCATATTCAATAATTCTAGTTTCAGGACCTCAAAACACATCAATATGTCTTTAAAACGTATGATCTGAGTAAAAGCCAACAACACTTAATCAGTTTTCCATTTCTTAAAATGATTTTGGGTGGCTTAACGTGGCTGGTAGTAAATATGATTGAAACTTGGTCGATATTGCTAAGAGTGTTGTGGACCCTATTAACACATCAGGGCCAAGTATGTTTGATAATATAAGTCAACAACAATTAACATTTATTACATTTTTTGGTGGGTGTGAAGTACCTGCCCCTTGGTAAGGCTAATTATGGAAAATGCATTGACATTGTTAGGGTTAACACAGCTCTTTGTATTCACCCCTCTTTGTTGGGTATACAGAAACACTATTTGTTATTTTCCGTTTTTTTGTTATAAAACCAGGAGCTAGCCTCCAAAACTAATTACAAGTTCAAAACTTTAAAATTGTCTTTCTTCTTTTGGAGTTGATAACTGTTCCTGTTCACCCTATTTTAAGATAGCATATGAAATGGCACCTTAACAAAGGCGCGAAGACAAGTTCAGATTTGGTCCGGAAATTTCAAGTCTAACCGAAGATTCAGCCTCCATTCACAACTAATAGAATAGGACGAATGTTTTTGAAACGTTATTGATTGACCGTTCACCACTTAATGGAAACATATCGTAATCCAGATCATCTTAATACATACAAAATGTATACCTTTACCATAACGTGAGCAACAAAACAGATTTTTCGAAGTTCATCCTCTCTCAAATCCTCTCCGCTTTCATTTTTGTGGTTGATTCATTTCAGTAATCTTCAGTATAGCTTTCTGGTTATTTTATATCCGATGCTAGTGTCGTTCAGTTCAAACGCTGTGTGACAGATTGTATCAATAATACTTTCATAAGACTGGTGCTAAATGTATGAAATTCTCAGAAGAGTAGGTATAAGCGGTCGAAGATTACGGGTGTTACGCAGAATGTACAGGAACCGACAGGGTGGCAATATGAATGGAAGACTACGATAGAAGCCGGCCCTTTGTGGCTGAGCGGTTCTAGGCGCTTCGGTTCGCAACAGAACTGCTGTTACTGTCACAGGGCCGAATCCTGCCTCGGGCCTGGATATGTGTGATGTCCTTAGGTTAGTTAGGTTTAAGTAGTCCTATGTCTGGGGACTGATGACCTCAGATGTTAAGTCCCATAGTGCTTAGACCCATTTGTATTTGAACTACGATAGAAGTGTAATGACTGAAAACCTTTCTCCCACACTATTCAAATAGTAGAGAGAACTTTCAATAGCGGAATAAGGGAGAGGTTCAGGTGTGAGTTTAAAATGCAGAGTGTAAGCCTACCAATCCTAAGATTCAGTGATCACCCTTTTTTTATTTATGGACTGCAGACATAATCCTCCAATAATGATATGTTACAAATTAAAAGTCATATCGAATTTATACCTCTCTCTATCTCTTTCTCTATTTCTCTATCTCTCTATCTATTTCTCTATTTCTCTATCTATTTCTATATTTCTCTCAATTTCTCTATCTCTCTCTATCTGTTTATCTATTTCTCTATCTTTCTCTATCTCTCTATCTATTTATCTCGCTATCTATTTCTCTCTATATATATATATATCTCTATCTCTCTCTCTCTCTCTCTCTCTCTCTCTCTCTCTATATATATATATATATATATATATATATATATATATATATATATCAGCACTAACATTGATTGTACAGATAACAATACACACAGTGACACTTTATGCTCTACGAGTAGTGTATGGATTCTGGTGGGTAACCGTTCTCCACTAACTACTGAGCACTGTATCAGTTCGGTTGTGGGTTGGTACCTCAGCGTGCAGCTGAAAATAATGTGGTCGGCATCCTCCTCCATGCCACCATCACATAGGGGATAGGCAGTCAATTGTAGGCGATAGAGGTGCAGTCCATGATTAGAACAAAGGCGGAGCATGGTGACCAGAAACTACCTGTGATTCACACAGTGGGAGAACGACAGTCATGCAGGGAAGTTTGTTAGTATGGCTGAGTATGGTCTTTCCCTTTGTTGGTGCGATAGTTTCTCTTCTGCTGCCCCAAATCTTGCACAAAATCCGTGTAAGGAACACGATCGTACATCTTTATCCATAGTGGACGCCGCTCTTATCGAAAGCGTCGACAATATCATTGCTCCTAACACCATGGTGTTCCTTTATCCACAGCATGGTGATTGTCTTGTTATGACGATGTAATGCTGCAGTACGGTAAGTAGCCTGATACGCCAAGTGATTGTTCTTGTTACTGATAACATGATTCCCACAGTATGAGTAGCAATGCTGATTGCGTGTATGTCAGAATAATGATTGCATCTGTATCTAAGCCGTCAGTGTATTTGTACCTGTAGTATAAGAGTGAGCTCTGGTGTAAGTACCGAAGCTTTTAGTGACATTTCTACCCTCAGTAAATGTGTAGAACCGTTACAGGATCTGTTGGAAAAGATCACATGTCTGAAACTTCCTGGCAGATTAAAACTGTGTGCCCGACCGAGACTCGAACTCGGGACCTTTGCCTTTCACGGGCAAGTGCTCTACCATCTGAGCTACCGAAGCACGACTCACGCCCGGTACTCACAGCTTTACTTCTGTCAGTATCTCGTCTCCTACCTTCCAAACTTTACAGAAGCTCTCCTGCGAACCTTGCAGAACTAGCACTCCTGAAAGAAAGGATATAGCGGAGAAATGGCTTAGCCACAGCCTGGGGGATGTTTCCAGAATGAGATTTTCACTCTGCAGAGTGAAAATCTCATTCTGGATCACATGTCTGATGGACACAGAATTTGGATAGAAAGTAAAACCAAATAAAGGTGAAAGAAATAACGAGCAATGGACATGGAATTAATGACTAACGTATTATCAAAATTGGGGACCTCGTACTACATCAAACGAAGGAATTCTGAAACCTTAGATGAAATGTGAGGCATGACAGAGGAACAAGGAGTGTGGAAGGTATAAAAAGTAGACTAGGGCAGCAAAGAGACCGAGTCTCGTTAAAAGAAGCCTCCTAGTGCAGAAACATAGGACCGAATTCCCGGCAGAAATTACTAAGAGTGTACGTCTGGAACACATCGTTGTATGGAAGTGACACCTGGACTCTGGGAAAACCGGAGATGTGAACCGAAGTGTTTCAGATGTGGGGTTACGTACGAACGCTGAAAGCTAAGTGGAATGAAAAGAAGAGAAGAGATCCTCCACAGAATCGACGAGGAAAGGAATATGCCGAAAATACTGTCTCGAAGAAGGGATAGAATAAACGGAGCCACGTCTCATGACAGAATAATTTCCAAGGTTTTAAATGGGGGCCACAGAAACCAGAAACTAGATAGGGAAGACAAAAAATCGAATACTTTCTATCAATAATCCATGACAGCAGTACAAAGTCCTACTATGAGACGTTCTCGCAAGAGACGAAGTTGTGATGTACGACATCAACCAATTTAGTGGCTTAAAAAAAAATTTGTCACACTCTTCATTTATTTAGAAAAATAAAAATCTAATTATGTAGTGAGTTCCTGTTAGCATTATTTATTATTGTGTATCATGTGACTGTTTGATATAAATTGCGTTATACGAAGTTCTAGCGACTTTGAGGTCAGAGATGTAATTCAATTTTTATATCTTCGGAAGTTGCAGTAGATTGGAATTTACAGCTAATTAGAGAAAGTGTATTGTGGTACGGTAACGATTGAATTAATGTGCGTGTATAGTGAGTAATGATTGACAAAATTGGTTCAAAAAACAGTCCACGATTTGTAGAATCGAACAATGAACAAATTTTACAAGAAAAAGTTTAGTCTAGTTATCAATTTGTTTCACAAATATTTCTGTCTGTGACGAAATTCTGTCCCTGCTGCTTGCTTAACAAAACTTGTGTAGTGTATGGCCCCCAGCAATAAAACAATAGAACGTAGTAGCAACTAATGCAACACGTATGTTTTATGTAATTATATGCGGATATTATTTGATGGTGACAATGATCTGTAACATGTTGGTCAGGTTAAAATATTCTGAGTTTTATTTAAAATTAGGCCACTTCTTGTCAGACTATTTAATTATTCCAAATGAATTTAACACTGTTCTCACACTGTGTGTAGTCACACGTGTGTGTGCGTGCGTGTGTGTGTGTGTGAGAGAGAGAGAGAGAGAGAGGCAGACAGACAGAGACAATGAGGGAGGGAGAGAGACAGTAAGGGAGAGAGAGAGAGAGAGGGATGGGAAGACCGGTCATGATTGAGAAAACAGATGTTTTTGGATTATTGCAGGTTCCGTGCAACGGATGACTTATTGGATTTAATTTATTAAACAGGGGAGGCCCTAACATTCGTGATCCATGGCTGCTGTATCTTTCAAGATGACAAAAACAGGCAGTTCATCAAGCTACTGTATGAAACATTCATGACTGTATAACCCTATTTGCAATAATTCGCAGTATACTTCAACTTAAACGGAAGTGCACAATGTCATAGACCTGTTTCGTTCATTGATTATTACCATAGTGTATAGACAGATAGATATCCAGCGATCAAAGGCCCTGCAGACCACGCGCTGCTTCCACAGACCTCCTCCATTCCTTCCTGTTTTGTGCCCAGTTCCTCCAGGTGTCTTCAGTCCCCAGGTCTACAAGGTCATTCATCAGGACGTCCATCCAGTGCTGCCTTGGTCGTCCAATGGGTCCTTTGCTGTTTGGTTTCTCCTCTAGTGCCATCTTCGCCTGTCTTCCATCTGGCATACGGGCTAGTTGGCCCACCCATTGTATTCTTTTGCTCTTCATCTTCTGCAGGATGACAGTTGGATGTCGCATCAAAAAGTAGATTTCCTCGTTTTTCTTCTTCCTACATTCTCAGTTATCTAAGACTAATCCCCATATCCTCCTCATTACTCTTCTATTAAATATTAATAATTTTTCCCTTTCTCGCTTGGTCCATGTTTCTGAACCATACATTACTGCTGTGTTGTAGATTTTCATCTTAGTGTTCAATGAGATCGACTGAGTGTCGAGTGTCTCACTGAGGGAATGCATGCATTTCGTTCCCACTGCTATTCTTTCTCTGATGTCCATTTTTATGTTGTCTTCCGTTGTAAACCAAGATCAAAAGTATTTGAACTGGTGTACTCTCTTGAACCTCTTGCCATCTATCCTAAAATATTCTTTCTGCTCTTGTCTTCTTCCTAATTTTGTGAACAATGTTTTGTCTTGGTTAACTTTGAGCTCTACCTTCTGTGCACAATTGTCCATTTCCTGGCACATTCCCTTCAACTCTTGCTGTTGGTTCACTTAGTAGTACTATGTCATCTGCATATGCGAGACAGTTGAAATTACCGTCCATCTGTACTCCAGTCCACTCCTGTTGTCTATACTCTTTTATTGCTTTCTCTAAGATGACATTGAACAGAACACATGAGAGAGCATCTCCTTGTCTGAGGCCTGTCTCAATCTCGAATGTTTCTGATGTGGCTCCTCGGAAACGTACTGCTGCCTTTGACCTTTCCATACAAGATTCCATCATTCTCACTAGCTTCTCAGTGATTCGGAAGTCACGTATTACATTGTATAGGCTATTTCTGTGGATGCTGTTATATACAAGTTGAAAATTGACGAACCGGCTGTACGTATCTTTATCGTATTCCCAGAGTTTTTCAAGCAATTGTCTTAGTGTGAAAATGTGATCTACTGTCGATCAGTTTCGTCGAAAGCCATCTTGGTACTCCTCTACGTTGTTCTCTATGAACGGTTACAATTTTCGTAGGATAATGATGGACAGTACCTTATGCGTTACACTCAACAAGCTGATTCCTCTGTAGTTACCACATTCCATTTTGCTTCCCTTCTTGTATATTTGGCATATTATAGTCAATTTCCATTCTTCTGGCAGTGTCTCCTCCCATATCAACTGGATCAGTATATATATCTCTAAGTGTAAGCTCTCACCTCCCTGCTTGATTGATCCTGAAGTTATTCTGTCCTCCACAGAGGCTATGTAGTTTCTGAGTCCATTGATTGCGATCTTCACGTCTTCTTCACTAACTTCCCATTCTTCTTCATCTTTCCTTTCCTCCGTAGTGTCTGCAGGTAACATCTCTGCGCTATTCAACAGTTCTGAGAATTATTCTTTCCATCTTTGTACAATTCTTTCCTTGTCATTTATCAAGTTGCCGTTCTTATCTCTACTGAAAATAGTTGGGCTCTGAAATCCACGTTTCCGATTTTTTATGTATTGAAATAATTATCCTGAATTCTTGTTTTCGCTCTCTGTCTCGTTCTAGCAAACTGGTTAGATATATTCTCTGCTGTGCTCTTAGAATTCGCTTTGTCTCCCTTCTGACTTTGGCAAAATGTTCCCTTTTCTGCTCATTCTCCGTGTCAGCTAACCACTTCTCCCTCATCTTCCTTCTCTTTTCTGTAACCTTCTGGCATGTCTCGTTGAACCATTTCCTCTTCTTCATTATCTTCTCTCATAGCAATATATCCTCCGCTACACTTCGTACTGTGGACTCTATTTCTTTCCATTTTTCCTCTACGTTTTCTCTTGCTTCCAGGGTCTTTAGGACCTCAAAACGGTTTTTGATTTCTATACCATTCTGTTCTTTAATGGCAATTTCTCGTAGTTTCTCAACATTCAAAGCAGGTTCTAGTGTCCCCTTCTTTTTATGCATGTAGGCGAACAGTAGTTTAAGCCTGCACACAATGAGGAAGTGGTCCTACACACAGTCGGCTCCTCTATACGACCTGACGTCCATGACTCCAAGGCCCAACGCTGGTCCAACAAGATGTGATCTATCTGGTTGGTGGTTCTTCCATCCGGTGAGCACCATGTTCCCCTATGTATTCTCTTGTGTTCAAAGAAGTCGAACTCGCTCTTAGGTTCTTTGAGATAGCTAAGTTGATCATCCTCTGATCATTCCCATTGGTCTCATTTTGCAAACTGTGTCTTCCTATAGTTGGTATGTAGAATTCTTCTTTTCCTGCTTTTCCACTAAAATCTCCCAGCACTATCCTGATATGTCTAGTTGGTGTGCTCTCAATTGTTTGTTCTTGTTGGTCACAGAACTCTTCCTTTACCTCGTGAACACTGATGAATGTGATGTCTGACACTTGGTTTCCAAGTGCTATGTAGGATATTCTCTTGTTAACACCTTTGAATTCTTTAACCGAATATGATGCTTTGTTGTGTATTACAAAACCAGTGTCGTATTTGTCTTTATCTACACATCCGCCGTAGAATAGTGTGTATCCGTCTCCTTTGTGAGTTCCCTCTCCTAGCCTCTCCTTGTATCATCACCAGGTCCAGTTTGTATCAGGTAATCTCTGAGACCATAGTCTGCATAGTTCCTGACCTATACTGGCTCTGAACATTTCACGATCCAAAATTAAAATTTCTGAATCGTATACCGTTTTTTCCTTTGCAGTTTTCATATTCCATTGTATCCATCCACGTCCGAGACGAGTTTGCATTTCGTAACAAAGAGTTTTTTTAGAGGACCCTCCTCCTTTATCCGGGCTTGGGTTCGGAAGTAGCTGTTGCAAGGCAACTGACCTCAAGTGGGGTTATCATAGGGTATAATGGAATTAAAATATCAGCACCTAGGCAAAGATTGGACAGTGCGTTTGTGCTGAATTCATTACAATCAATAAAACATTTGGGGAATCGAGTAAATTCGTGAAAGTGGGATAGCGATTGCTGTTTGTTAAGAGAGGAAAGAAGGAATTACAGAAAGAATCATATACGTACGAATCCTAACTCAGCTAGTTGCGCTCGGAATTGCTAATAAAGGTATTTGAATTAAAGTATGAGAAGCCAAACGTCATTCTGAAATCTTCGTTTAGATTCTATAGCTCAATTTGTGAACACAGTGGTTGTTCATCATAGTAGCATTATCGGTTCCTGCTAGTGGTGGCGGTGGTGACTGAAAATTCGAGGTCATCTGGTCTTCATCGAAGAATGCTCACTCTCTGAGCCCCCAAGAGCTACTGTCATTTTCACGTAAAATATTCTGATGTAGCTATCAACGTAAAAATCTATGCATATGGGTACATATAATCCCTTGGCGAGCCTCGGATGGAAGTAGGTTTACAGAGCACTCCCAGCAAGAAGCAGACTTTTTACTCTACTTTCTGAATGTGAGTCTTGTGCTTGATTTCGACCACCAATGTCAGTGATTCTTCCGAGTACCAACTGATCAAGGTGTAACACCATAGCTCTAATGCCGTACGGATTTATTTTGCCTTTTGTTTTGGTTTGATGTTATAACATTGAGTATCTGTAAAGGTTGTTGGATTGAATCGATAACATAAAATTGTTTACTCCTTTCTTTGTAAAAAAAACTTTGATGTCATGATTTGATTCTATGCAATGTAGTATATCTGCCATTTAAATTCTTTATCCCATTCGGAGGGAACAAAACGTACTGTATATAATTGTAAATTCTGTGTGAATAATTTTCTATAGAAATGTCAGTATGTGCAAATGTTCTGTTTTATTTAATGCATTTGGTTGCTGTTATGTAAATTGCTGATCCTCACTTAGGGTTCTTAGTTATCCTGTATATAAAAGGTATAGTGGTTCCCCTCGGGAACGGAACTGTGTAGCGCGCGCAAATTGTGTTTGGCCTAGGTAGAAAAGGTGGAAACAAGAGTCAGTCGGGGAAGAGCTACCAAACTGTGAACTGCCATGTAAAAGTTGCATATTGTGCTGGTTCCGAGAGAGACTTTGCCTGCCACTTTCCAATGCCTCGGATGGATGGATAAATGGCGGGAACGATTCTGGAATTGGTATCTGTCATCGCCACTGAGAAGGGACAGAGTCCAGCAATTCTGCCTGCAAATCCACCTACCAACATGCAGTTGCCACCACATTGCGCAATCACAGTAACGGAATACTATAATGATGTACAGTGAAGGATCAGCTTATTGGATGTTTTAGTGTGCACAAAAATAAGGTAACTTATAAGTGATTTCATGTACCTACCTTGATTTTTTCCCTGTTACAACACCTCTCAGGTTCCTCTCCACTTGAACTATGATTACCGAGTGTCCTAGTTTGTGGGAAAAATGAAAGCCTCCCAGTGATGGAAACAGTCCAATTTAAACTCATTTTGGAGTGTCAAAGTCACCTATTTAATCATTTACTTGAAAGTAGAAGACTGTGCTAATAAAGACAATTTGCTGTTTCTTTTAAAAATTAAAGTTCTTAAAACTGAGGCTTATAAAGTTTTGCTTAGTTAATGATCATAGTGCTGCCTGTAGTAAATTTTAAAAGGCGAGTCAGTTTCTTGCAAATTTGTCAACATTGTGTCTCACTGCAGTAAAAGTCATGAATTGCAGGTGTGGAAAGTTATATACTCATGCTTGCTAAGCACTTGTTTCTTTTGGATATTGAAAGTGCATATTAACAGTGTAATAAGATCCACAGGTTATCCTTTACCACTATTTATGAACAACAATTTCTTCATTGAAAAGACAGTGAGAAGTAACCTGTTAGTGAATTCCATTCCACTTTCATTCTAAATAGAATAGTATTTAGTTGAGAGATATTTAACCTGTGACTAGTTCATAATTTTGCAGTGAACTACATTTATAATTTTATGTCAGCTGGGAAAATGTTTGAACAATAATACGAAACCTATGTCCAATTAATGATTCTGCAGTGAATGTTAATAGTAATGTTATAAAGACCATTCAGTTTGAATAAGCCCTGAAAGTAATAGTGTGTTTCGTTATCTGTTATATTTATGCAAGTAGTTTGTTCTGTTCTGTCAGCTTCCAATCTTAACCGTGAACATTTGCAGGTGTCAGAGTTCATTGCACCGGCGTGTGGAAATATATAGGTTGTGTTTGTCCGTTAATGTTGTTCATACTTTATTTCTTGAACATGAGTGTCAATCATTCTCTTACCTAATTAGGCTGGCGACCGTTTTCTTTATCCGTTAAACAGTGCAGATAGGCAAAAATTTTGTTTGTTACCGTTGAAATACTTACGTAAATCTGACTTTCATTTCCGATAAGCCACCCCCGTTAGGTACAACTCGGTCAACACAACAAATTTCCTCTCAGAGGGTAACACTGCTCTGTTGCTTTATACCATAATTGTTTTAACTAGATAGTTATATTACACGACCTGCTTCCTAATTTATGGATATTGTATAGCAGTAGCAGACGGTAGTGTTATACGTGGCTTTTCCGTGACAGGACTGATTTGTTCTGTAGGGGCACAGTACGTAATAAGCCAAACTTTGTGTTTGATTGTATAAGCTACGTATATGCTGCTGCAGTGTTATAAAGTCCATTCTAACATTGCAACAATAATTAACCAGTCCTGGGGCTTTTAATTGCTAACGCTCAGAAAGAGCCTACGTCTAACACCCACGATCCGCCCTACTTCGCGTTTCAGCCAACCACTCCTCCTCCACGTACACAAAAGCGTGTTTGGTTCCCCTACTGCAAAATTTATTCATACTATCCAATGGTAGCAGCTCTTAATGTTTCTTATGAATGTGAGTAACAGTTCAGGTAACTTGCTGACAGCCTATTGGCTGTAGTTTCCGTTTTCTTAAGCACAAATGAGCCGGAGGGCCTCTTCTCTCACTACCCCTCATAGATCTTACATTTACACTCTCTTGGGCCTAGAGGTTTCCAAAATATGGGCTTCCTGTAGGCTGTAGGTCACTGCCCTACCGCGTTCCCTTTCACTGTCAGTTTGCAATGCATCACCTTGGCACCAAAGGACTACCAACCATCAAAACAGTACACAATAGCTTCCCGTCATTTAGGACGCAAAAACGGATGGGGTCTCTACAGCGAAGCTTGGGCCGCACGCTATATGCTGATCCCAACGCTTACGTCTGCCTGGCTTCTCCACCCGTTCCAGTGATGATGTAGTTTCGTTTATGGGGCGCTTAACTGCGCGGTCATCAGTGCCCGTACCAAGTCCCAACTTGTACACCGCCCAGTCACGAATGATAATGATGACGAAACGATAAGAACAACACAAACGAATATAGCAATTAGCGACCACAAGGCACTTCCTGCTAGGCTGAATATAGTAATACCTACAACCGTCGAAAACATATCGCAATGTACGAGGGCTGTCCAGAAAGTAAGTTACGATTTATCGCGAAATGAAAATCACAGTGAAAATCAGAAATGTTTCATTTGTAACAGTTAGCTACACCTTTCAGCTACTTCTCTACGTAGTCGCCGTTATGACACAGACATTCGTAGTAGCGTTGTACCAACTTTCCAATACCCTCATCATAGAAGGCAGACGCCAGTGCTTTCCTACAATTCTCTACGCTGGCCTAAAGCTCGTTGTCTGGGCCAAAATGTTGTCTTCATAGCCAGCGGTTCGTTTCAGCAGAGATGAAACTCAGTGGGAGACAATTACGGACTGTATTGTGGGTCACCAAACATTTCCAATTAAAACGATGCAGGAACATCTTCATTGCCCCTGCAGAATGAGGCTGAGAATTGTCTTGAAGAAGAAACCGCTCGACAGTTATGTAATGTTGGTTCCATAGCTTCAGGGGAAAATTCTCACCAGGCCCTCGTACTTGGCGGGAGACACTATTTTCTATAACATCTTTACGCCCTCACTGAGAGCTCAGGAATGAAAAGAGCGACATAATTCTACCTAGAGTCATACTAGAGACACTGCCCAACACATCTTCGCAAAGCTTTATCGGATTTTCATAGTCGTTTCCATTTCGTGACCGATCGTAACTTACTTTCTGGACAGCCCCCGTATATCTATTTAAAAAACCTAATTAAAAAGCCACTAACGCGTTTTTAAGAGACAGTCCTTCCGATCAGTTCATCAAGAGTACAAAAAATGGCTCTGAGCACTATGGCACTCACCTGCTTTGTGGCCATCAGTCCCCTAGAACTTAGAACTACTTAAACCTAACTAACCGAATTACATCACACACATCCAGGCAGGATTCGAACCTGCGACCGTAGCGGTAGCGCGGTTCCAGACTGTAGCGCCTAGAACCGCTCGGCTACTCTGGCCGGCATCAACAGTATAGACTGGGGTATTATGACGAGCCAGTTGCTCGGCCACCATTGATCAGACGTTTTCAATTGGTGAGAGATCTGGAGAATATGCTGGCCAGGGCAGCAGTCGAACATTTTCTCTATCCAGAAAGACCCGTACAGGACCTGCAAACATGCAGTCGTGAATTATCCTGCTGAAATGTAGGGTTTCGCAGGAATCGAATGAAGGGTAGAGCCACAGGTCGTAACACATCTGACATGTAACGTCCACTATTCAAAGTGCCGTCAGTGCGAACAAGAGGTGACCGAGACGTGTAACCAATGGCACCCCATACCTTCATGCCAGGTGGTACGCCAGTATGGCGATGACGAATACACACTTCCAATGTGCGTTCACCGCGATGTCGCCAAACAAGGATGCGACCATCGTGATGCTGTAAACAGAACCTGGATTCATCCGAAAAAAATGACGTTTTGCTATTTGTGCAGCCAGGTTCGTCGTCGAGTACACCATCGCAGGCGCTCCTGTCTATGATGCAGCGTCAAGGGTAACCGCTGCGATGATCTCCGAGCTGATAGTCCATGCTGCTGCAAACGTCGTCGAACTGTTCAAGCAGATGGTTGTTGTCTTGCAAACGTCACCATCTGCTGACTCATGGATCGAGACGTGGCTGCACGATCCATTACAGTCATGCGGATAAGATGTCTGTTATCTCGACTGCTAGTGATACGAGGCCATTGGGATCCAGCACGGCGTTCCGTATTATCCTCCTGAACCCAACGATTCCATATTCTGCTAACAGTCATTGGATCTCGACCAACGTGAGCAGCAATGTCACGATACGATAAACCGCAATCGCGATAGGCTACAATCCGACCTTTATAAAGCCGGAAACGTGATGCTACGCATTTCTCTTCCTTACACGAGGCACCACATCAACGTTTCACCAAGGAACGCCAGTCAACTGCTGTTTGTGTATGAGAAATCGGTTGGAAACTTTCCTCATGTCAGCATGTTGTCGGTATTGTCACCGGCGGCAACCTTGTGTGAATGCTCTGAAAAGCTAATCATTTGCATATCATCTTCTTCCTGTCAGTTAAATTTCACGTCTGTAGCACGTCATCTTCATGGTGTAGAAATTTTAATGGCCAGTAGTGTATATACCACATAAATTAGTAAGTGATAGTGCTGATCCCCCATGGTTCACAAAACGGGTCAGATCGCTGTTACAGAAGCAACGAAACTGCATGCCAAATTTAAAAGAACGCAAAATCCCCAAGATTGGCAAAGTTTTAAGGAAGTTCGAAGTATAGCGCGTACTTCAATGCGAGATGCGTCTAATAATTTCCACAACGAAATTCTGTCTCGGAATCTGGCAGAAAACCCAAAGAAATTCTGGTCATAAATACGGCGCGTAATTAATACCTTCGCTGGGCGATAACAACCGTGAAGTCACTGATGACAGTGCCACTAAAGCAGAGTTGTTAAACACGATTTTCCGAAACTCCTTCACCAATGTAGACGCAGTAAATATTCCTGAATTCTAATCAAGAACAACTGCCAAGATGAGAAACATAGAAGTAAATATCTTCGGTGTACCAAAGCAGCTTAAATCACTTAATAAAGGCAAGACCTCCGGTCCAGATTGTATACCACTCAGGTTCCTCTCAGAATGTGCTGATAAAATAGCTTCATATTTAGCAGTTACATACAACCACTCGCTCGCAGAAAGATCCGTACCTAAAGACTGGGAAATAGCTCAAGTCACACCAATACCCAAAAAGGGAAGTAGAAGTAATCCGCTGAATTACAGGCCTATATTACTAACGTCGATTTGCAGCAGGGTTTTGGAACATATACTGTGTTCGAACATTATGCAGTACCCCGAAGAAAACGATTTATTGGCACATAGTCAGCACGGATTTAGAAAATATCGTTCTTGTGAAACACAACTAGTTCTCTACACTCATGAAGTACTGAGTGATATCGACATGGGATGTCAAATTGATTTCATATTTTTAGATTACCAGAAGGTTTTCGTTCCTCACAAGCGTCTTCTAATCAAACTGCGTTATGCGACTGGATTCGTGATTTCCTCTCAGGACGGTCACAGTTCGTAGTAATACACGGAAAGTCATCGAGTAAAACAGAAGGAATATCCGTTGTTCCACAAGGAAGTGTTACAGGCCCCCTATTGTTCCTGATCTATGTTAACAACATAGGAGACAATCTGAGTAGCCGCCTTTCAGATTGTTTGCAGATGATGCTGTCATTTACCGTCTTGTAAAGACATTAGATGACCAAAACAAACTGCAAAATGATTTAGATAAGATATCTGTATGGTGCGAATAGTGGCAGCTGACGCTGAATAAAAAAAAAAAGTGTGCACTTATTCACATGAGTTCTAAAAGAAATCCCCTAAATTTCGAATACCCAATAAGTCACACAATTTTGAGGTTATAAAAGCAACTAAATGCTTAGAGATTACAATTACAAATATCCTAAAATGTAACGATCATATAGAAAATGTTGTGTGTAGAGCAACCCAAAGAGACTGCTTACACCCCGCTTGTCTGCCCTGGCCGGCCGCGGTGGTCTAGCGGTTCTAGGCGCTCAGTCCGGAACCGCGCGACTGCCACGGTCGCAGGTTCGAATCCTGCCTCGGGCATGGATGTGTGTGATGCCCTTAGGTTAGTTAGGTTTAAGTAGTTCTAAGTTCTAGGGGACTGATGACCACAGATGTTAAGTCCCATAGGGCTCAGAGCCATTTGAACCATTTGTCTGCCCTGTTCTGGAGTATTGCTGTGCAGCGTGAGGTCCGCATCAAGTGGGACTGACGGATGACTTCGAAAAAGTTCAAAGAAGGGCAGCTCGTTTTGTATTATCGTGAAATGGGGGAGTGCCACAGACATGATACGTGAGTTGGAGTGGCAATCATTAAAACAAAGGCGTTTTTCGCTGAGACGGAATCTTTTCATCAAATTTCAAAGACCGGTTTTCTCCTCCGATTGCGAAAAAATTCTTTTGGCACCCGCCTGCATAGGGAGCAATGACCATTACGATAAAAAAAAAAAAGAGAGAAATCAGGGCTCGCACAGAAAAATTTAAGTGATCGTTTTTCCCGCGCTCCGTTCGAGAATGGAACGGTAGAGAGACAGCTTGAAGGTGCCTCTGCCAGGTACTTTATTGTGAATAGCAGAGTAACCATGTAGATGAAGATGTGAACAACCAGTCCCTGGGCAGAGAAAATCCCCAATCGGGTCGGTAATCGAACCCGGACTCCGTGGTCCAGAGGCACCGACGCTAGCCACTAGACCACGGGCTCCGGACACTCCCTGCGGTAATGACGGTGCTCGTAATTTGAAGTGGACTGCAGCCGCCCCTAAGGGCTAGAAACTGACTCCACTCTCCGCTGTTCAGCTGGACACTTCTAAACAATCCGTGGAATTCTCAACTACATATTCAAACAATCCTCCTCAATAACGAATTTCTACGGGTATTTGTTAGTTTATATGGCAATCACTGACGTTAACTTGAACCATAACTGTACTCCCCTTTCTAGAATGAAATTTATTTAAATCCATTGTGTTTATTATTTTAAGTTTCATTGTTTCATGTGGAAGTTTGGACAAAAATGTTCACATAACTGTAGGAAAAAGAAAATAAATTGTCTTGAATGGTATGGAGGTTGAAGAACCACTGGAGAAAAGTTTTTTTTTTTTTTACTTTATTAGTTCAGTAGGGTAGTTATCAAAACTGGGTGTAGGGTCAGACATTTCAACGCCCTATAATTTTCTTAAAACATTTTCCTGGTACGAATGTAGGTGAAAAACATGAAATAGAATCAAAGGAGGGCTACTGCAGAACCTAGAGTATTGAAACTGTAAGAGTGTAAAGAACTTGCACACAAAAGTAGTTTACACTGACAAAGCGTTGTTTACTCGACGTGAATTGCAGCAGAGTTCCTTGAGAATGGTAGGTTGTCAGCTTCTCCATGTCTCTCCATACCCTGTCAGAAAACGCTATATCCAGGATAAGAAGGAAATTACTAACATTTTGGAGTCCTGACGCCGAAAAATCACCGACATGTGAAAGCTTTTGCAGGACGAGAATACATGCTTACTTTCAATCTAGCAATGTAGTTCCATCTACTCCGTCTAAGCTTAAACGTTGTCACTCTATATCAGCATAAAAATTACTGTACACACACACACACACACACACACACACACACACACACATAGGCATGCACTCTTTCGCACGTTACATAAATACACAAACAAGTGCGATGTAAAATATTTTTCTGCTAAACCTCTGTGCAATATCTGCCAGTATTTCAGCGGCTAATGTGTTTGTACACCAATCTGTACTGACTTGAGCGATGGTTTCCCAGCGCGATAAATTTACGCTTGAGGTCATAAATCCAAAAATAATGAGTTTTTACCGTGTTCTATTTGATTAAGCGTCAGTGACATTTTGAACACTTATTGAAGTGTTATTGGGGTCGTGATCAACATTATCACAAACCTATAGCTATAACACAGAGACCACTATTCACTACAGGGCGGAGGGCACGTACAAGTCTTTGCCCATTTAACTTAGGATTTCATTATTCAAAGCTGTGAAACATATAATATGTCACAGAGACGAAATAATAATTATACTTCGTTTCCCAGGTCATGTAAGAATTTTGGCTGTGTTGATTAAAAGATGTGTTGTTATCTATTGTTATTATCGTAGTTTTTATTTTTTTCCCTTATTTATACTATCAATGAATGCCTGCTAAACGTTGTCCACGAGTCTTTAACGACAGTAATCGTTTACGTCAGTTCAAACAGTGTCGGAGTTTCACCGTCAAGAGCTGGTAGTACATACTTCTTTATTACAACCGGTATCTCACTTAAGTCACTTAAAACAGTCTGCATGGAGATATTAAAGGTATGGCGTCAAATATGACAAAATCCGTAAGTCGCCTTTGTCAAGCAGAAAAATACGACAGTAACATACGATGTATCATAAGTTATTTCCACGATAGCTTCAACATCGTCGTGTGGTGTGAACAAATGAGTTAGGTGTGACCCTTAGAGATGATGTGGGGATGATACAAACCGATTGTAATAAAGAAGTATCTATTTTCAGCAATTTCCGGTGAATGATACTTGAAAAAAGAAAACTTATGAAGCGTGGGGCACGACCTTCACAAATATGTTGGATCACGTTCACGGAGAAGATATATCTTTGAATTTGTGTAAAGAAAGTTTTACTGTGAACAGTTTGTGTGGCAACTAGTGCAGCCTCAGCTGAAGATGGGCTACCGTAGGTATCTTTAGCCGAGAATTATTAAATGTGTGGTTAGTTTATAACATTGCTCACAAACGTAGCCCCTCCCATGAACCATGGACCTTGCCGTTGGTGGGGAGGCTTGCGTGCCTCAGCGATACAGATAGCCGTACCGTAGGTGCAACCACAACGGAGGGGTATCTGTTGAGAGGCCAGACAAACGTATGGTTCCTGAAGAGGGGCAGCAGCCTTTTCAGTAGTTGCAAGGGCAACAGTCTGGATGATTGACTGATCTGGCCTTGTAACAATAACCAAAACGGCCTTGCTGTGCTGGTACTGCGAAAGGCTGAAAGCAAGGGGAAACTACAGCCGTAATTTTTCCCGAGGGCATGCAGCTTTACTGTATGATTACATGATGATGGCGTCCTCTTGGGTAAAATATTCCGGAGGTAAAATAGTCCCCCATTCGGATCTCCGGGCGGGGACTACTCAAGAGGATGTCGTTATCGGGAGAAAGAAAACTGGCGTTCTACGGATCGGAGCATGGAATGTCAGATCCCTTAATCGGGCAGGTAGGTTAGAAAATTTAAAAAGGGAAATGGATAGGTTGAAGTTAGATATAGTGGGAATTAGTGAAGTTCGGTGGCAGGAGGAACAAGACTTCTGGTCAGGTGACTACAGGGTTATAAACACAAAATCAAATAGGGGTAATGCAGGAGTAGGTTTAATAATGAATAGGAAAATAGGAATGCGGGTAAGCTACTACAAACAGCATAGTGAACGCATTATTGTGGCCAAGATAGATACGAAGCCCACACCTACTACAGTAGTACAAGTTTATATGCCAACTAGCTCTGACGAAGAAATTGAAGGAATGTATGATGAAATAAAAGAAATTATTCAGATTGTGAAGGGAGACGAAAATTTAATAGTCATGGGTGACTGGAATTGGAGTGTAGGAAAAGGGAGAGAAGGAAACATAGTAGGTGAATATGGATTGGGGGACAGAAATGAAAGAGGAAGCCGCCTGGTAGAATTTTGCACAGAGCATAACTTAATCATAACTAACACTTGGTTTAAGAATCATGAAAGAAGGTTGTATACATGGAAGAACCCTGGAGATACTAAAAGGTATCAGATAGATTATGTAATGGTAAGACAGAGATTTAGGAACCAGGTTTTAAATTGTAAGACATTTCCGGGGGCAGATGTGGACTTTGACCACAATCTATTGGTTATGACCTGTAGATTAAAACTGAAGAAACTGCAAAAAGGTGGGAATTTAAGGAGATGGGACCTGGATAAACTAAAAGAACCAGAGGCTGTACAGAGATTCAGGGAGAGCATAAGGGAGCAATTGACAGGAATGGGGGAAATAAATACAGTAGAAGAAGAATGGGTAGCTTTGACGGATGAAGTAGTGAAGGTAGCAGAGGATCAAGTAGGTAAAAAGACGAGGGCTAGTAGAAATCCTTGGGTAACAGAAGAAATATTGAATTTAATTGATGAAAGGAGAAAATATAAAAATACAGTAAGTGAAACAGGCAAAAAGGAATACAAACGTCTCAAAAATGAGATCGACAGGAAGTGCAAAATGGCTAAGCAGGGATGGCTAGAGGACAAATGTAAGGATGTAGAGGCCTATCTCACTAGGGGTAAGATAGATACCGCCTACAGGAAAATTAAAGAGACCTTTGGAGATCAGAGAACGACTTGTATGAATATCAAGAGCTCAGATGGAAACCCAGTTCTAAGCAAAGAAGGGAAAGCAGAAAGGTGGAAGGAGTATATAGAGGGTCTATACAAGGGCGATGTACTTGAGGACAATATTATGGAAATGGAAGAGGATGTAGATGAAGATGAAATGGGAGATACGATACTGCGTGAAGAGTTTGACAGAGCACTGAAAGACCTGAGTCGAAACAAGGCCCCCGGAGTAGACAATATTCCATTGGAACTACTGACGGCCGTGGGAGAGCCAGTCCTGACAAAACTCTACCATCTGGTGAGCAAGATGTATGAAACAGGCGAAATACCCTCAGACTTCAAGAAGAATATAATAATTCCAATCCCAAAGAAAGCAGGTGTTGACAGATGTGAAAATTACCGAACTATCAGTTTAATAAGTCACAGCTGCAAAATACTAACACGAATTCTTTACAGACGAATGGAAAAACTAGTAGAAGCCAACCTCGGGGAAGATCAGTTTGGATTCCGTAGAAACACTGGAACACGTGAGGCAATACTGACCTTACAACTTATCTTAGAAGAAAGATTAAGGAAAGGCAAACCTACGTTTCTAGCATTTGTAGACTTAGAGAAAGCTTTTGACAATGTTGACTGGAATACTCTCTTTCAAATTCTAAAGGTGGCAGGGGTAAAATACAGGGAGCGAAAGGCTATTTACAATTTGTACAGAAACCAGATGGCAGTTATAAGAGTCGAGGGACATGAAAGGGAAGCAGTGGTTGGGAAGGGAGTAAGACAGGGTTGTAGCCTGTCCCCGATGTTGTTCAATCTGTATATTGAGCAAGCAGTAAAGGAAACAAAAGAAAAATTCAGAGTAGGTATTAAAATCCATGGAGAAGAAATAAAAACTTTGAGGTTCGCCGATGACATTGTAATTCTGTCAGAGACAGCAAAGGACTTGGAAGAACAGTTGAATGGAATGGACAGTGTCTTGAAAGGAGGATATAAGATGAACATCAACAAAAGCAAAACAAGGATAATGGAATGTAGTCTAATTAAGTCGGGTGATGCTGAGGGAATTAAATTAGGATGAGGCACTTAAAGTAGTAAAGGAGTTTTGCTATTTGGGGAGCAAAATAACTGATGATGGTCGAAGTAGAGAGGATATAAAATGTAGGCTGGCAATGGCAAGGAAAGCGTTTCTGAAGAAGAGAAATTTGTTAACATCCAGTATTGATTTAAGTGTCAGGAAGTCATTTCTGAAAGTATTCGTATGGAGTGTAGCCATGTATGGAAGTGAAACATGGACGATAAATAGTTTGGACAAGAAGAGAATAGAAGCTTTCGAAATGTGGTGCTACAGAAGAATGCTGAAGATTAGATGGGTAGATCACATAACTAATGAGGAAGTATTGAATAGGATTGGGGAGAAGAGAAGTTTGTGGCACAACTTGACCAGAAGAAGGGATAGGTTGGTAGGACATGTTCTGAGGCATCAAGGGATCACCAATTTAGTATTGGAGGGCAGCGTGGAGGGTAAAAATCGTAGAGGGAGACCAAGAGATGAATACACTAAGCAGATTCAGAAGGATGTAGGTTGCAGTAGGTACTGGGAGATGAAAAAGCTTGCACAGGATAGAGTAGCATGGAGAGCTGCATCAAACCAGTCTCAGGACTGAAGACCACAACAACAACAACAACACAAACGTAGCGCCCACTTTAGCGCTCTACGAGCTAAAATCGTGACACAGAGGGCGCTATTCTGGATGCGTCTGCAGCAGACGACGGCAGGCATTTCGTGAAGTGGCGCGGGGCATCAGCCGTCAATTTGAGTCAGCTAATTGTCAGTTAGTGCAGCGTTAATTGCGGTGACGGCGCCGTAATAAACTTAGCTCTGCCGTAAATCTAGCTAACGAGCCTGATACCACGCGGGCCACGTCATCGCTACGTGCCGCGCTGCCGCGGTTTTCCTCAGCCCACGTGGACGCCACATTTCCGGGTCACCGGCCATTAAGCGCGAGGCCGCACGTGCTATGATTCAATCATCAGAGCCGCTGCCTATGGACCTACAGCCGTAATGTTGCGCCGCACCTGCTCATTGCGCCGATCTCTTCAGCTGACAATGTAATACACTACCGGCCATTAAAATTGCTACACCAAGAAGAAATGCAAATGATAAACGGGTATTCATTGCACAAATATATTATACTAGAACTGACATGTGATTACATTTTCACGCAATTTGGGTGCACAGATCCCGAGAATTCAGTACCCAGAACAACCGCCTCTGGCCGTAATAACGGCCTTGATACGCCTGGGCATTCAGTCAAACAGAGCTTGGATGGCATGTTCAGTTACAGCTGCCCATGCAGCTTCAACTCGATACCACAGTTCATCAAGAGTTGTGACTGGCGTATTGTGACGAGCCAGTTGCTTGGCCACCATTGACCAGACGTTTTCAGTTGGTGAGAGATTTGGACAATGTGCCGGCCAGGGCAGCAGTCGAACATTTTCTGTATCCAGAAAGGCTCGTACAGGACCTGCAACATGCGGTCGTGCATTATCCTGCTAAAATGTAGGGTTTCGCAGACATCGAATGAAGGGTAGAGCCACAGGTCGTAAAACATCTGATATGTAACATCCACTGTTCAAAGTGCCGTCAATGCGAGCAACAGGTGATCGAGACGTGTAACCAATGGCACCCCATAACATCACGCCGGGTGATACGCCAGTATGGCGATGACGAATACACGCTTCCAATGTGCGTTCACCGCGATGTCGCCAAACACGGATGCGACCATCATGATGCTGTAAACAGAACCTGGAATCACCCGAGAAAATGACCTTTTGCCATTCGTGCACCCAGGTTCGTCGTTGAGTACACCATCGCAGACGCTCCTGTCTGTGATGCAGCGTCAAGGGTAACCGCAGCCGTGGTCTCCGAACTGATAGTCCGTGCTGCTGCAAACGTCGTCGAACTGTTCGTGCAGATGGTTGTTGTCTTGCAAACGTCCTCACGTCTTGACTCAGGGATCGAGACGTGGCAGCACGATCCGTTACAGTCATGCGTATAAGATGCCTGTCATCTCGACTGTTAGGGATACGAGGCCGTTGGGATCCAGCACAGCGTTCTGTATTACCCTCCTGAACCCACCGATTCCATATTCTGCTAAGAGTTATTGGATCTCGACCAACACGAACAGCAATGTCGCAATGCGATAAACCGCAATCGCGATAGGCTACAATCCGACCTTTATCAAAGTCGGAAACGTGATGGTAGGCATTTCTCCTCCTTACACGAGGCATGGCAACAACGTTTCACCAGGCAACGTCGGTCAACTGCTGTTTGTGTAAGAGAAATTGGTTGGATATTTTCCTCATGTCAGCTCGATGTAGGTGTTGTCACCGGCGCCAACCTTTTGTGAATGCTCTGAAAAGCTAATCATTTGCATATTACACCATCTTCTTCCTGTCGGTTAAATTTCGCGTCTGTAGCACGTCATCTTCGTGGTGTAGCAATTTTAATGGCCTGTAGTGAAATTTCTTCTCTCTGTTCGTCGGCAAAGGATCTCAGTAGTTTAAAGCCACGCGTCAGCGTGGTACCCACATCTGCCTCTAAGTCTTTGCTCTGCATACTACTATGAGGTATGGAGTAGAAGGTACCTTTCATTGTATCACACGTCACGGTCCGTTCATTTCTATTCGCGAATGGAGCAGGGAAATTTACTGCTTCAATAACCGTGTGCCCGCAGCAATAATACTAATTTTTGTAAGTTGTCTCTTCGAGAGCGATACGTATGACATATCTACATCCACATCTATGTTCCGCAAGCCACTTTACGGTGTGTTCCAGTTGCGAGTGATTCGCGGGAAGAACAACTACAGGGAAACTTCTGTTCGGGCTCCAGTCTATTTAATTTTATCTTCGCGTCTTTTCGAAAGATATACATAGGAGGAAACAGGACGTTGGGTGACTTTTCTAAGAACGTACGCTCGCGGAACTTCAACAATGGACCACACCTTGATGCAAAAAGCTGCCCATGCAGTGTCTGCCAATAGAGTTTGTAAGGGGTCCGTAGGCCCTTACTATAACTTTGCACTCGGCACAGGTCGATAGGGCGAACAATCTATTGTGACGTGTTGCGAGAGCGAGTGTCGAGATGCGCCAGAGTGTTTGGCGGGAGGCCATTATTGGAATACAGGGTTTTTAACCGACAAGGGTGTCACCATCGCCGTGGTTAGACCCCTAAATAATAAATAAATACCGGGAAAGTGATGAAGTATCTTTGTAAAAGTGATCAGTGACGTTACTAGTGCCGATATTTAGTTTCGCGTCTACCGCGCCGACCTAACCTTGGACGCAGTGATGGATTAGCGTGTGACGATAATGGCAAATGAAGAAAGCCTATGCTGAGATTAGCCGTAATTAGATATGTATGACGAAGGAAGTGGCTGTCTCCTTTTTGTGTTTTGAGAAGAAAATAAGTTCGTAATTAGTAAAACTGTGTTGGTGTTCCTTATTACCATACATTCAGTATTATTGTGTTGAACAGGACGAACTGGAAAGTAACAACTTACGTAGCAGTCAATTCAGATTACCAGCCCCATTAGGTTCACGGTCATGTTAGTAATAGATATTTGGCTACTATTCGATCAGATCAGGTCGGGATGTCACAGAGTGTTGTACTCTGGGCAAGTGAGAGACTGTTTGTTTACTCTTAGGACAATGTATCTTTGACTTGTTGTATTGTATGTTCTGTGACTATGTAATAAAGGGTTGTTAGACTGCAAATCGCTGCTCTACTGTGATTCACGACATAAAACGGAGGTGTTACAAGTTGCAGAATCCCACTGGTGATCACATTCTCAAACCCCCAAACCAATTGTGGGAAGGCCGCACTCTTAAGATCTACCATTTACAATTCAATTTCTTGCAAAGTTAAGTGGATAACGTGAAACTACGGCCCTCGGCGTGTCGAATTACATGAATCTGAATGTGACTGACGCTGTCTGAATGGAATAATTTATTGACATTTGAATAATTATGATTGTAAGCCTCTCTCTTAATACTAGTTTTGTATCTAGCTTAATATAGTGAAGGTACCAAACAGAAACACGGATTATTGATTTCAACAATTAAATATCGAGCTCTGCCGGATGTTCAACCCCCGTCACCCGCTTTTTACGACAGAAAGCGAACGCCGTCTCGGTCCTGATTGAGCTCTGCATCTCGGCCGAACCCCCAGCAAGACCTCTGGCTACGCCGGGTGGTTAGACTTGAACCCAGGACTGATATGCAACTCGCTGCGCCAGGATCACTGAAACAAAGATCACAATCACTATCTTCGTCCTGGAAGCAACTTAGGGCAAACTTAGTAGCGAGCTTAACAGCTTAAGCTTGCAATGAAAAGTTACATCACTTATCGCCCCTTTTTGGCGATAATGTGTGTGGCCCATGCCCGGAGCTCAACTACTTAGTTCCGCAATAAGCTGTGGTACATCTACAATAAATATTAGAGAATAAGAAAGGCCGACAGTCAACTTCAATACTAGGGTAATGTTTAACCATTAACCACATAAATGGCAGACAAAATTGAGTTAAGCTGTAGGAACAAGATGCTTATAACTTTAACTTAATAATGGCCAAGAGCATGCTTATTAAATTAAGCTAACAGGGCCCAGCTTTAGCAACAAGACTTTTAAAATTTACTATGCTAAAAAAATTTATACTGGCCAAGCTCATGTTTACTACTTTCCAACAAAATGGGCTAACAGGGCTTAGTCACCAAGTTTTCAAGACTTACTACACCAAACTTTATACTGGCCAAGCTCATGGACTACCGTATTCACACAATAAACAACTGTCACCCACCACGTTATACTCTCACAGGGTTACAGCCGCAATGCTATAGCTTAACCTTAACAGTGCGTAACCACGCAAGCAAGGCCCAACTCTGGCAAGCTGCAACTGTTCGGACACTAACGCACTGCGCAACACAATGTTAAATAAGCCCGTGCGACCTTGCCCAGCTCTTCAGTTGCGGTCAAGCACTCTTAATTAAAACTTGCTAACTGCGGTGGTACACAGAAGCGAAACGCGCTGCTTCAAAGGACACTCCGAAACACAACCGCTACAAAGGGCACAACGTACATGCTTTATAATAAAAGAACTTAAAAGCTGATTCAAGAGGTAAGACAAGAAAAACCTTGACCATACATGCCCCAGCGTTGCCAGGACATTGTCACTGCACAACACAGGGACATCTCAACTTTCCACAGTGCAAGATACAGTTTTTTTTAAAATGCAACGTACCCATTCGGCGGACCGCCGGTACCTCCCCCTTTTGGGTTACATCAACAGCAACAACCAGATACGGACGATCCCAAATCGCCTCAGCTGCGATTTGGGAGTAAAGGTCCTAACCGTTAGCATACTACAATGCGTCCACGTTCTAACGCTGTATTGCGACTAATGATACTTCTGCCATCATCGTTGCGGCCGGAAGTAATCCTTAGATTTTACAACAGACTCACCACACCACCACAAGACAAGGAGAATCAAACGGAGCACCCATAGAATAGTAGCAGCTACTCCATAACGGTCGTTTTCATAACTTTACTATGGTGGACATGCTTTTAAGTTCTCCTTAGCAACAAACAGGTTATCAAGCACACCTCCTTGGGATGAATCATAACGGCTGCACCACAAAACAAGACCTGGAAATCAACAGGTTGCACACACTTGAGGAATAACGCTAACAGTTCACAGTCGTTACCAGCACTTTAATACGATAAACAACACCAAGAACCTACGGAATCAACGTAACCGTCTTAGCCAGTTCTCTTAGTCAACCACCGCAGCAGGACCTTACTGCTTCTTGTCTACAGCGTGGATTATCGGCGTTGTCTTCTTAAGGCAGAAATAAACGTTACAACGATGCTATTCCGCAATTAATGGCACCTAACTGGTAACGTTGAAGAAAGGCCACGAGCACGATCAGCCAAGCCTAACCACAAATCTTGGCTACTAATTACTCTCTCCAGTATCCTGAACGTATCCAACCACTAATCAAAACGATGAACGTAGAATAAAACTACCACGAACGCATTTCAACAACCCGCCAGGTTAGCCGAGAGCGCTAATGCGCTGCTTCCTGGACTCGGGCAGGCGCGCCGGCCCCAGATCGAATCTTCCCTGCGGCTTAACGACGTCGGCCGGTGTGCCGGCTAGCCTGGATATGGCTTTTTGGTGGTTCCCCATATCCCGCTAGTTGAATACCGGGCTGGTCCCCACGTTCCACCTCAGTTATACGACTCGCAGTGATCTGAACACATTCGCACTATTCCTTGGATTACACTGGACGCAGACAGCTGGGGTACACAAATTCCGTCCCGGGGGTACGGGGTGGCGGCAGGAAAGGGAATCCAACCATTCCTTGAAGTTAATCTTGCCAAATCCGTTCTAACCATGCCGACCCTACTCAACCGCGGGACAACGCACTAGCACAAGAAGAAGAAGTATTTCAACATTTTTGCAGAGCTTCACGCCAACGGTCACACTTACCATGGGCAGCCACTACCCTGGTCAAAACAGCTCTGTCTCGTTGCTGCTTCCATAAACACCGGCAGTCAAGAACTGAGCCGCCAGCCTCGCTTGCACTACTCCACGCTGTCACCTTTGACGCCGCTAGTGCCACCGCATCTACACTCGCACACATAGTACGACCAAGACTCAGTAGAATACAGAGGAACAGTGGTATAACCGCAACGGCGCGAAGTGCAAATTGCCGGACGATGAATCCAACTAGAACATTACTTGTGCAATGAACCTGAAACTGACAATCGTCCTGGATGCCACACGTCCCCAAAAATCTACACGTTTGTACATGTGCAACGCGCTTGAGACAGGCAATCGTCCTGGATTCCACAAGTGTGAAATGGAATTGAACTTCTCTGCCGGTGCCGACAATTATGTGTTTGCGTTGCGCAGTATGCTGAAAAGAGCTGGCCCTTCATGAAGACGAGGTCGTCAGCACGCTGCCGCTACGCGAACATGTTGCAGGTTCAACCGCGAAGCTACTCCAAATCTATCCATCCTCTACAGCTACTGTCCACCGATTCGATCCGGATACCTTCTCGGCCAAAGCGCAGGAGGATGCGGTCACATACGCGAAGAAAACCGAAGTCGATGCTGACGCCAAAAGCCCAGCGCCTTCTCTCGTGGTGCTCACTTACACCCTCCTAATTCCTTCCCCCCAAAACAGAGCTAACTGCCAACTGAAAAACCAATAAGCACTGCTGCCCAGTAGCGAGGATTCTCTGCAATTATAGAATCTCACCGAAATGGCATGTCTACTTCAGACAATAATCACAAAAGGAACACCTGCCACACAATAGTAATATGAAACGTCCCCTTTGAACAATTACAAATGACTGTGCTTAAAGTGACACACAATATTTTGTTAGCGCAACGCAATCTGACTTTCAATAATCCCTACAAAAGAATGGGCCCTGACTAACAGTAAACTATACCTTTCACAAATCACTTACCTCACAAAAATCTTCGCTGCTCAAGCTACTGCAATACAGCGAGCGCCACTACTGCCAGCTAAATAAAAGATTCAAACTATGGAAGGCACTAACTACTGATAGGGATAGTTTGCAAATGAAAGATATTAATAGAGAACAAACAATGTATTTACCTTGATATCATCATATATAAATATAGCAGTTCACCTCTCTCCCCACATCCACCACTGCTGGCGGCTCACCTCCAACTGCGCAACGCTACGCGCTGTTCACATCCAGCTGCCGCTGCCCAACACTACAATGGCGAGTATTACAACAATGCAAAGCAACCACAGACTGCACACAGCACAGCCAGTGATTTTCATACAGAGGTGGCGTTACCAATAAAAAAACCTAAACAGCCTACTTACAGTAATAATAATAATAATAATACTGACTTCAGAGCTGCGCTATTGACATCACACCTTATTACGTCAATCGCGCATTCTCCTGCCTTTGCTATTAGCCTCGCGCCTCAGAGCTCGAGAAATGTAGCGAGAGCCACAACGCGGCTAGACTTTTGTTTCCTGTAGCCCATGCTTTCTACAACCGATAGATAGCTATCCTCCAAGGAGGTCTGCGAGCATTCGGCGAGCACTATTCACCTACCGATGAGACATTAAAGTCTACAGTCGTTCAGGTACACAACAACCTTCTACCCCACAGGATTGGCGTTTCGACCTCCGTGCTAACAATTCATTACCGGGTGCCCGCTTCTTACCCCCGGTCCCGTTTCTCCCTCGTGTTATCTGCTCGCCACTTCAAATCCAATATGCTGTTTATTCACATGTGCACCAGAAACTTTCACAACAAAGCCCATCACCATGTTTACATAGTAAAGAAATGACAATTACATAGAGCACCGTACTCACGGTCAACATGAGTCCATCTCATCAGTGCACGTTCTCATATCGGTTTACCCTGTTGTCACTCACTGGATTACAAAAGCACTCTTTAATTGTGATGAGAACGGCACGCAGAATCGGCAACCGCCTTTCAGAGTTGATTGAGCATCTCCATTACGCTTTTGTTCTGACTTCATGGACCTGCAAATGAACGCGCTGCTCTTCTTTGGATCTGTTTCCTCTGTCAACGCTGTCTTGTAAGGATCTCTGACCGAGCGGTTCTAGGCACTTCAGTCTGGAACCGCGCTGCTGCTACGGTCGCAGGTTCGAATCCTGCCTCGGGCATGGATGTGTGTGACGTTCTTAGGTAAGTTAGGTTTAAGTAGTTCTAAGCCTAGGGGACTGATGACCTCAGAGGTTCCGTAGTGCTCATAGCCATTTGAATCTTTTTTTTTTTTTAATCTCGGACTGATAAGCAATACTGAAATACCGGTCAAATGACGGTTTTGTAAGATACCACTTTTGTCTGTCTGAAGCACTTTCAAAAAAAATGGTTCAAATGACTCTGAGCACTATGGGACTTAACATCTACGGTCATCAGTCCCCTAGAACTTAGAACTACTTAAACCTAACTAACTTAAGAACATCACACAACACCCCGTCATCACGAGGCAGAGGAAGCACTTTCATATCTTTTCCTACAACGCCTACACTTCTGGCTTTTGTTCTTTGTACGCACGGACGTTTTATATTTTGAGCGTATGTAGAATTAAAGTATGTTTGGGAATTCTACCCAATTTGTCTCACACAAATACTAATTCTATGCAATTCTATTTCGTGAATTTTGAGTACTTATTCATTCTTCTGAAAACCCTGAAAGAAAATATTTTATTTTCGTGCTGTATTTCATATGCCACTTATACGTTGCCGATTGCTAACCGAAAGTTGACTGAGAATTTGGGCGCATTCATTATACTGGCACAGGATAGCAGAATGTCAGATTTTCGAAATCAGTAATTCAGTTTGGATTCGTGAGTGAACTACCTGCGTCGATGGTAAATGGACACAATGAAACGTAGTACAAGCTGCAAGATAGTTGCGAATAAGAACACTGATCGACGAACTTTACTATTTTTTCTACTCCAGTCTATGATTGCAAAATAACTTAGCACTCACACTATCGAAATCGGCCAGTGCTGGCCATCTTTAAAGCTGTTTAAAACATACTTTTATATAATAAATGACTCTGCTTTCATTATATTAGGATATGTTTTCAATTGCTCTGAAGGTGGTCACAAGTGTCCGACATCAATCTTCGGAGGCCGAAAATAGTTTGGGACCACAGATTGGAATAAAATGAATAAATTCCAAAGAAATACAACTTTCCACTAAATTCCTTCACCGCTTCGATCTAGTAGTGCGGGACTATACAGCGTCGAGCACCTGAAAACTTTGATTGGAGGACTGGCGGTGTTGAGACACTTAAGTATGCGCAATTTCACAGCTTGACTAAGTTTATTTGTCTTTTCGTCTTCATCCACTCCGCCAACAGAACTTACTCCAAAATTCAATTAACACGAAATTAAATAAACTGCTTCAACTCCCAGGAGCAGCAAAGAACAAAGTTTCGCTGCATTGTGAGCGCAGGTCGTGGGCGGGTTCCTCTGGCTGGGAGACAAACTAGACGCGCAGTCCGCCATCAGTTCTTTTATATCTCGGAAAAAAATAATCGACCAAGGTTCTTGCTACACATATGATTTCAAGAGAAGTAGGAAAAATTTAATTGGTGGTGTAATAGATCAACAGAATAAAACATTCCATGTGGTATTATTCCAGTTCTTATCGGCTACAGACATAGAAATGGCTACAGATATAAGTCTTCATTTCGCACATTGGGCTCCAGTCGTTGTATGTTTATTTATCGATAGTAATTTTTGTTTTATATTTCAAGTCGTGAAGTTGTGTTTGAGTTGAGGAAATAGAATTTTGCACTGTTTGCTTTTGATTCATTGGACATCCTTGTGTCTTTTAAGTATGCTGCACGTTGTTATCAACACCAATGTGGTACAAATGCACGGATTTTGCAATGGAAACGCTACTGCTACATATAAAGAATACGGTTGCCTATTTCTGACAGCAGTGTGGCAGATTCAGGAGCGTTTATTGCAGTTTCCACCAAACTGCGACAGACTCATCTGAACGTGAAAATGAGTAGATTATGGACAAAGTAGTTGCTAAAAAGTAGTCTTACAACAATTTGTAGACGTATCGGTGTTCCACCTTCGAGAGTACGGCGGATAACAGGCATTCACAGCCTCTGTCCTAATATCTGCAGCGAATGCACCATCTTCGAGAAGGATTTGAAGCTAAACGACTGTAATTTTGTGGTTGACTAATTGCAAATGTCCAAGTAATCCCGTTTTTACTGAGGCTTCTTTTTTCGCTCGTGATGGTATCAATAATAGTCGTAACTCACATCGGTGGTCAGAAGACAGCCCACATGCCTTTGTGGCGGCACACTTTCAAGAAGGATTCTATGTATACGCGTCGTTTGGTGCAAAAAGGTAATAATATGATTAGGCGTGTCGTGTTACCGCATTGTCTTACAGTGCCTTGATACCTATTCGTGAGAAGGAGCTTTCAGCATTTTCGGGTTCTACGTGTCGTTCTACGTAAATGTGTGAACCTGTGCGGCATCTACCGACACTTTTGTTTACTTCTTCTAGGCCTGCACGATTGCATGCGCAGGTCTATTACTTCTGTTACTTCTTGACTTCTAGTGAGGTCAATGAAGTCTGTCTAGCTGTACATAATAACAGCTCATTTCGTTACCAACGAGTTATATATTTTATGGCACACTAACACTTTATCAACCAGGTATCGTCTTCCCCTCAGTTATATTACTGCTTGTAATACTAGGTCTCATTTTGGACTATTTTCTGCGTTTTGGTTCGTTCATTTGGTGTACGTGTTAAACTTTTATCAACTTTTTTGTAGTTACGTAAGAGACTCTTTTTCGCTGAACTTGCTTTCATGCCCTTGTTAATGATTAATGTGACTGATGTGATCATTACTCATACAGCAGATTAGTTCAGCTTGTGTCTTGTTAAGAATGTGATAAGTTTATATGGAACCTTGTATTCATTTTCAAATAAATATTATGTAGGATACTTGTTCCATAAGTTGCATGTTACCATTTTACTATGGTTACTTTAATATTATTTATTACCTAATGCGATGAAAAAAGGAAAAAAAATTGTTGCCAATTTATTTTTTGTGTGTTTCTGGAGGTGTAAAGCTTGGCTCAGTCTTGTTGTTGCTGTTCAAATAAATTTTTCTTATTCACGTTGCTTTCGATTCAAATGCGTCCAAGCACTATGGGACTTAACATCTCAGGTCATCAGTCCCCTAGAACTACTTAAACCTAACTAACCTAAGGACATCAGACACATCCATGCCCGAGGCAGGATTCGAACGTGCGACCGTAGCAGTAGCGCGGTTCCTGACTGAAGCACCTAGAACCGCTCGGCCACAGCGGCTGGCCGTTGCTTTCGACACGAACGCATTTCACAGCCCGATGATTAATACTGGTATATCCAGTTCATATTCAGCCTGCATTTTGTATACGCATCGTAGACTGCGTTAATAAGATTTAAAAAAATAAATATTGTCGGGGCAACACTGTAAAGCTGGCTGTGATGTTGGTTCATTTTTATATGTGACAGTTTCGCATAAAATATATCATTTTTTGCCGGTGTAATAGTGTATACCTTGGTGTTTTGCACGTTCTTCAAGGTCATTTTTCTGGTTTTTTTTGTGTTTTTTAATGATTTTGAAATGGTTGCTACAACCGAAACTAGCTATCGTGTTATTATAATTGTTTTATACAAATGCAATCTAGGCACCAACAGTTTTCTTAAAGAAATTAAATTTCAGTAAGTTATTACAAGAGTTTCCTTTGGCTACATGAATTTGTATGTTTACCCAGCGTGATGGATCGCTGACCTGTCATCAAAATAGGCACCTCAAGGTCATTCCCACTGCATGATGTCATGAAGCGTGCAGAGCTGAAATTTGTATGCTTCACAGTTTTGTTGCCCCATAAACACACTGCAGAAGCGATGGAAGTCAGCGTCAGGTGGATATCCATTTTTCTCGTACAATACGTGTGTTGACGTGCGGTTTCAGTCTTCCAGAGAAAGATACATTGTAGTCTTGTGGTGAGCGTAGTGTCGGGCTAACGTCTTCAACCGGTCGCTGTGGGCAAAGGGAAACAAGATATTCAAACACAAACTAATATTGCAGTGTGAAACGTAATTATTTATTTATTTAGCGCATGGCATCACATATGAGCAGGGACTAGCAATTTTGGATTACATAGTTTTACAAAAATATATTCATATCATAATTTATAGTTTAAAAATAAGTCTATAAATTAATATCTAATTTGTCTATCCATTCAAGGGCTGCCTCTGTCACTTCAAAGAAATCTTCCAAGTTCGCATGGTAGCCTCTTCTGCTACAGCTTGTTACAATGTGATGGATCGTCTGGTGTTCACACTGAGAAGATGAAGCCCTTCCCCATTGGTAGAGAGTTTCAACACAGAGCTTTTTTTAGTGATCTGACCAACAGTGTAGAAGCCAGACATAATACAAGCTCAGCCCAAATTCATAAACCAACGGAAAAACTTTGTGGTATTTCCGAACTGACTGTATTCTGTATTAACGGTGCAGTGACATCGACGTAATCTACAGATGTGAGCAAAGGTTTTGATCCGCCAAGAAATGGATACAAACGGTGGTATCTACAAAATGCGTGTTTAGGCGTAAAGGGAAAAGAAGTTTTTTGACGACGGAAACAATCTCACTGTTACTATCTAAGTTGAAGCTGCTGACAATCGAGATAATTCATACCACTTACAGTGTGTTCAAATTTGTTCAACAATTTCCTAGATTTACGTTAAGACATTGGTGAAGCAGACATATCAAAATGGCTAACTTTGCAGATACGTCATGGTTAAGAGGTGAAGCCTGCTAAGAAAAAACTTGGACAGCAGACGAACTGATGGTTCGAAATTGTGCCGACCAAATAAGAGAACGACAAGACGACCTCAGACGAGTTCCACACGGTGTTGTCATGCGAATTCCAAAGTGCATTGACGTCGGTGGAATGTACTGAATGAACTTTGACCTTAATAATTGGTCATGGCTGCACATCTTCTGTGAAGATAAATCCTATCTGCTGCATCACTGTAGGTAGTAAAAACTGGACACACGTAACACAGAATTTTCAGCCTGTAGCTATTGGCTCTGAATTTTGAAGCACAAATCTGATGGATGCTGTGAATTCAACTGAGATTTGATTTTCGTCCTTGGAAGGCAATCACCATCGTTCCTACTTACACTGCATCCCAACTAATTAGGAGACTAAGGAAGGTGGACAGAGAATTAGGCTGTAGTAAAATATATAAAAGTTTAACAGATACATATACTGTAGTGGAATCACTTATAGCAGAGATTTGATATGTCCACGATGGCGGCCCAAAATGTATCCAGGTAGTAACGATTGAACAAGTTATATATGGAAGAGTAATAGCACGTCAACTCCGATGTAAATTTAAAAAAAAATAAAAGAAACATAATTACAGAATGTACGTACAGCTACCTCGGCTGCATGAAATTGTTGTCAAATTGACCTTCGTTTCCACAGCTCTAAGGCCGTTATCATCAGAATAAAAATTATTCTGATGAAGAACGCCTTAGAGCTGTCGAAACGATGGTCAATTTGACAACAATTTTATGCAGCCGAGGTAGCTACACATACATTCTGTAATTAAGTTAACGTACAGTTGCTGGACTTCAGCCTATAATAAGGTTTTCTTTAAAAAAAAAAAAAAGAAAAACACAAATTAAGTCTCTTCTTGAAACAGAAAAATAATACTCATTAACACTTCTGGAAGCTGAAGGCAGGCTATATTGTCAGTAAGGCCATTAAATACACACTTTATGTAAGTCAAAGTACCGTGAGATGCTCAGTGTTAAAGTACTAACAGAATGAACAAACTTGAAGTCCCGTTGGGAGCAAAATTGTCTATATGTGTATAGCTGTTTGAAAGTTAAACATAGATAAATTCACAAGACCCTAATTCTGCCACATAGACAGTCCCCGACTTCTTCAGCAAGGAGGCTAGGAACACTTTTAAGTCCACAGCAGGTAGCTTGCGGGGTTGAGAAGTCAGACATGAATGGCAGTGACGTTGTGGAGACGGCTCTCGAGTTAAAATCCTCAACCACAGAAAGCAGATCTATTGTCGGCTGCTCGAAAGGGCAGTCGGCAAAGACCGCCTGCTTGCACTTTGACGACGTCTTCTGTCCACAGAAGGTTTAACATCCTGCCTTGACTCCTACCTCTGAGACACGGCCGTCTTCGTATCTAGAGCCATGTGAATTTTATCTGAATTTAACTACTGCCACCATCTTGAACAGATAATCAAATAATATCAAAATGATCACATCCGAAATGTTATTCGGGAATACGTTTCCTCAGTAAGTTCGGAAATCTTTCCATTACAGTTTCTTTTCTCTCTGTATTTTTAATGACACGTTAATTTCCGTTTAATGTTTGGGAAACCACAAAATAAAGTTGATACCCTGATCATAACTTCATTAACAATGGGTCTGATATAACACGATTGTATTGCTAATTAGTAATTGTGTGTTTCTTC
The DNA here is from genome assembly GCF_023864345.2 of Schistocerca serialis cubense. Lineage (NCBI taxonomy): Eukaryota > Metazoa > Arthropoda > Insecta > Orthoptera > Acrididae > Schistocerca > Schistocerca serialis. The sequence goes on from NC_064638.1 coordinate 1,192,869,447, forward strand.
ATTTATCAGTGGCCTCTCACGAAGGCGCGTGTACGCGTCGTGACACCTGACAACACTGTCTGTAACTTTTTTATCGATGCTAGAGAGGTTACTTACGTATCTCTTCCTATTATGTTCCAGGCGCCATCTTCACGGAAGACCAGAAGGACACCAGCACTGAGCTGGCGTTCAAGTACGCCGTGTACCGCATCAACAAGGACAAGGAGCTGCTGCCCAACACGACGCTTGTGTACGACATCCAGTACGTGCCGAGGGACGACAGCTTCAGGACCTCCAAGAAAGGTCAGTAGCTTCGCAAAACATCCCACGCCGAGTACAGGGTGCGACGCATCAATGAGGACCAACTGGCAGACATATTCAAGCGACTGAGATTTGTCTAATTCATACTTTCTACCAGGTCCTCGCTAAAAATGTTCGAGTAACATACTCTCAGATCACGAGTCTATGTTACGTTGAGTGAAATACTAGAAGTGTGTACTTTTCTTGTAGGCTTCGACGACTTTTCTCCACGAATTCATTATTAATTGGCTCTAAGCACTATGGGACTTAACACCTGAGGTCATCAGTCCCCTAGATCTTAGAACCACTTAAACCTAACTAACCTAAGGACATAACACACATCCATGCCTGAGGCAGGATTCGAACCTGAGACCGTAGCGGTCGCACGGTTCCAGACTGTAACGCCTAGAACCGCTCGGCCACCCCCGTTGTACAGTTGCTGGAGTAGAAAAAATAGTAAAGTTCGTCAATCAGTGCTCTTATTCGCGACTATCTTGCAGCTTGTACTACGTTTCATTTTGTCCATTTACCATCGACCCAGGTAGTTCACTCACGAATCCAAACTGAATTACTCATTTCGGAAATCTGATATTGTGCTATCCTGTGCCCGTATAATGAATGCGCCCAAATTCTCAGTCAACTTTCGGTTAGCAATCGGCAATGTATAAGCGGCATATGAAATACAGCACGAAAATAAAATATTTTCTTTCAGGATTTTCAGAAGAATGAATAAGTACTCAAAATTCACGAAACAGAATATGCATAGAATTAGTATTTGTGTGAGACAAATTGGGTAGAATTCCCAAACATACTTTAATTCCACATACGCTCAAAATATAAAACGTCCGTGAGTACAAAGAACAAAAGCCAGAGGTGTAGGCGTTGTAGGAAAAGATATGGAAGTGCTTCCTCTGCCTCGTGATGACTGGGTGTTGTGTGATGTCCTTAGGTTATTTAGGTTTAAGTAGTTCTAAGTTCTAGGGTACTGATGACCGTAGATGTTAAGTCTCATAGTGCTCAGAGTCATTTGAACCATTTTTTTTGAAAGTGCTTCAGACAGACAAAAGTGGTATCTTACAAAACCGTCATTTGACCGATATTTCAGTATTGCTTATCAGGCCGACATTAAAAAACAAAAAAAACAAAAAAAAAAGTTCAAATGGCTATGAGCCCTACGGAACTTCTGAGGTCATCAGTCCCTTAGGCTTAGAACTACTTAAATCTAACTAACCTATGGACGTCACACACATCCATGCCCAAGGCAGGATTCGAACCTGCGACCGTAGCAGCAGCGTGGTTCCGGACTGAAGCGCCTAGAACCGCTCGACCACAGCGGTCAGCTCAATACCAATTATTAACTGCATAAATTCCGTGAGTCAGTGTGAAAAGCCGATCATATTGAATAATTCACATCAACACCTAGTGTTGTGGATTGGCAAGAGAGCCAACCCACTATGAGAGGAAGCCGAAAGGCACGCGTTTTAGCTCACGCAGGCTGGCGTGAGGTCTGGAACAGGTCAAGGAAATTATACTAGCAAAAACCGTACGTAGCTGCTGGAATACTTAACTTTAATCCATAATTGGTGAACATCGATCTTGACGGTACATGTTTCACAGCATCAATAGTAACTCGTAATGGCGCTTTGATAGGTCGTAGCAAATGACGTAGCTGAAGGCTATGCTAACTATCGTCTCGGCAAATGAGAGCGTATTTTGTCAGTGAACCATCGCTAGCAAAGTCGGCTGTACAACTGGGGCGAGTCTCTCTAGACCTGCCGTGTGGCGGCGCTCGGTCTGCAATCACTGATAGTGGCGACACGCGGGTCCGACGTATACTAACGGACCGCGGCCGATTTAAAGGCTACCACCTAGCATGTGTGGTGTCTGGCGGTGACACCACACCTAGTTTACGTGTTGTATTGATGTTTATATTGTTTGAGAACATGCGGACAATGCACAGCTCAAACAAAACCGACTTTACATATCATGTAGCCTGCTCGAACTAACTGAAAACACGTGCCACTTCACTGACAGGCTACTGCCACTCCCGACTTCTTAGGCTCATTGTTTATATAGTTTTTAACAAGTTCCTTGAAGGTATTGTTCAACAAAAATTGAGTTACAACTAAAATCTGCTGTTTCATAAGAAACTACATTTACAGGTTTTTAGACAATAAATTACTGGTTATAATAAGTGTAATTTCTAAAATTGCTTTTCGAATTAGTTATCGATATCCTGCTTGAAAATTGTCACTAACAATACTTGATACAAAATAATTGATAACTAGTTAATTATAACAGGAATATTTAGGCTCACGTATTTTGGAGTACTTTACATAGTGCGAAATATATTTTGAGTTTACATAATAATCGCGTTTTGACCAAATAGTCGAAATAATAGTTTGTTTATGCCAGAAAGTTCTAGAACTCGTGATTACAGAATTAATTATCATGAATCTGGCTTGAGTTTTTATAGAAACATGATGTTTTGAGAGTTAAAGTAACTTTCAGTGCATCAGTTACCCAGAAATCTACTCAAAAAATTAATTTTCACTGCTGATCGAAATTTGACACTTAATTTCCGATTTAATGACTGAACCGATTTTAACACTTTCTACGTGATTATTGTCTTAGAACTACACAAATGATATAGTTAATTTATGAAAATTTCGTAAAATTGATGTTTACAATAAGATACTTTTCCACTAATTAAATATTTCTGTTAATTCTATTTACATGAGCTACAGTTCAATAAATGAATGTGTTGTATTTTAAATATTTCGTTGGACAATGCTACTTCGCACAATACGGAGTACCGAAATTTGAAATTTAACACTTTATATAGTGTGAAACATGTATCGAATAATACGTAAAAAGTGTATCGAATACTTCAGATAAGTGTCCCCGTAGTACGCCGTATCACACTACCTATGAAAATCTACTGGTAACTGGGATGGAGGCAACAGTTTAACTACGAAACATTTTCAGTGGTTGCTGCAGCTCCTTAAAGGTGTTTATCGAAGAAGACCCTTCACATCGACAGACGCTATGAAAATCTGTATTCCTGCTTCCACTTACGATTTTGACTAATCGTTATGAGTCACAAGAAGGTTACCAATTACAGAAAATGTGCGGAAGTACTAGGTGAGGCTCGTATGGGCCTTTCAGTTCGTGAACAGTTTAAGATATCTTTAAGTTATCGAAACAAGATTTCCAGTAAATTATATTTCGAAGAGGGTTACATAATTTTAAGAGTCTCTTAACTCCTGTAGCCGGCCGAAATGGCCGTGCGGTTCTAGGCGCTGCAGTCTGGAACCGCGAGACCGCTACGGTCGCAGGTTCGAATCCTGCCTCGGGCATGGATGTGTGTGATGTCCTTAGGTTAGTTAGGTTTAACTAGTTCTAAGTTCTAGGGGACTAATGACCTCAGAAGTTGAGTCCCATAGTACTCAGAGCCATTTGAAGCATTTAACTTCTGTATGAATCGAGATACTGAAGCAAACATGGATTTTTAATGGAGTTAAGTACTTTGTTTTACAACATTCTAATGTTCTTCAAAAGACGATGACGATGATTGTTGGCATTCGGACTATTGGCGAGAGTATGTGAGGAACGTGAAGTTTAAAACATTCTCAAGGGCCTCAGTCATATTTCTACTGATTCACCGATTGAGCACTAAAATGTCAGCTATTGACCACAGACTTCGTTTCACTGTATTTCTCCGAGCAATCAGTAGAAATATAGTATTCACCTATTGCCGTCTTGCAGGCTAGGATGTGGCCGGTGTGCCACTGCTGTTCCACCATGCACTCCTGAACAAAGCGAGTCGTTTCCTCTGCATTTGACACACTTGCACTGAATACTATAAAAACATACCTTGCGTTGAGCGATGCATTCCAGCGGGTGATCTTGTTGCTGTGGTTAGAGACATGACCGAAAGCAGCGAAACTGGTCATGGGAGACTTAAGGTCTGGACAGATGCACCGGGCACAAACAAATCCACCTACATTCATAGAAGGCCAAATGGTACGCAGAAAAGTGGGCCTTCAATTGCAACTCAACTGGAGTAGGGAAAGAGAGACAATTTGAAAGGATTATTGCCAGGTTGAAGATCAACAGCGACTCCTCCCGCCAACTCTTGTATACACTTCATACCGTACCTTAACTATATTGCGACTATGGGGATATTCAGAAGGTCTGCCACATCTACTTTGGCTGCCCTCGATACAAAAAAGAATGAGAACGATTACCTACGAAGCTGGTCAAAATGAATCACTGTTGATCACAATAAACATAGGGATTTATAAATTGCTTGTGGAACTTGTGTTCAAGGTATTGAAATATGTTTTACGTTTCTGAGATGGTGTAGCGATGATAGATTGATGAATTCAAAGGATAGACACAACTGTAAGTAAAATGATTTATTTGTGGGGATCCACAGCCTCCAGATGTTTAGTAAACGTAAACATGGTTGCATGATTAAATACAAATCGCATTAGAACCTGCTACGGACCAAGTTTACGTTTATTAAACCATTGTAAGTGTGGACATGCTGTACTGGTGTATTTAAAGGCCAATAATATGTGTGTGTGTTGTATGACTCTAAATTGCGTTTGACAGATTAATAAACCACCGAGACGTTTTGTCGAGAAAGAAACATTACTTCAACTTTATGTTTTATTAATACTCTGCCCATTGGCAGTGGTTGAGAAGGTATTGAGACAGGGTTGCAGCCTCCCCCCGATGTTGTTCAATCTGTATATTGAGCAAGCAGTAAAGGAAACAAAAGAAAAATTCGGAATAGGTATTAAAGTCCATGGAGAAGAAATAAAAACTATGAGGTTCGCCGATGACATTATAATTCTGTCAAAGACTGCAAAGGACTTGGAAGAGCAGTTGAACGGAATGGACAGTGTCTTGGAAGGAGGATATAAGATGAACATCACTAAAAGCAAAACGAGGATAATGGAATGCAGTCGAATTAAGTCGGATGATGCTGAGGGATTTAGATTAGGAAATGAGACACTTAAAGTAGTAAAGGAGTTTTCCTATTTGTGGAGCAAAATAACTGATGATGGTCGAAGTAGAGAGGATATAAAATGTAGACTGGCAATGGCAAAGAAAGCGTTTCTGAAGAAGAGAAATTTGTTAACATTGGGTATACATTTAAGTATCAGGAAGTCGTTTCTGAGAGTTTATGTATGGAGTGTAGCCATGTATGGAAGTGAAACATGGACGATAAATAGTTTGGACATGAAGAGAATAGAAGCTTTCGAAATGTGGTGCTACAGAAGAATGCTGAAGATTACATGGGTAGATCACATAACTAATGAGGAGATACTGAATAGAATTGTGGAGAAGAGGAGTTTGTGGCACAACTTGATTAGAAAAAGGGAGCGGTTTGTAGGACGTGTTCTGAGGCATCAAGGGATAACAAATTTAGTATTGGAGAGCAGCATGGAGGGTAAATATCGTAGAGGGAGACCAAGATATGAATACACTAAACAGATTCAGAAGGATGTAGGATGCAGTAGGTACGTTGAGATGAAGAAGGCTGCACAGGATAGAGTAGCGTGGAGAGCTGCATCAAACCAGTCTCAGGACTCAAGACCACAACAGAAACAACATCAACATCGTTCACATTATATGTATCCCAGCACTGTGGCCTGGGTTGCACTGTATTATTATACTTGTTCAGCGATGCGGAGCTACCTTTGTTTATATCTTATGATAATGCCACATTGGATTAATCATGTTACAGAGATGTAAGACATATTCTGATTTAATTGTTACATCATACATTGAAGGAAAAAAATTGCAGCACCAAAAAATATTTAACGTAGAGTAGTGGAATTTTGGGAATACATTTGTCTAGCTAATATATTTGGTTCAAATGGCTCTGAGCACTATGGGACTCAACTGCTGTGGTCATCAGTCCCCTAGAACTTAGAACTACTTAAACCTAACTAACCTAACGACATCACACGCATCCATGCCCGAGGCAGGATTCGAACCTGTGACCGTAACGGTCGCGCGGTTCCAGACTGTAGCTCCTAGAACCGCTCGGCCACCCCCGCTGTACAGTTGCTGAACGTCAGTTACTGGGGGGGGGGGAGTTCCATGCCTATTGTACTTGGTCAATCGATTCAATAACCAGTAATGACGTTTGTGGCCGATTCTGGAATTATCGTCCGATTATGTCCCATATGTGCTTGATTGGAGACAGGTCTGGTGGTCGAGCAGGCCAGCACAACATGTTGCTACTCCTTACAGCACGTTGGGTTACAACAGCGATATGTGGGTGAGCGTTATCTTATTGGAAAACAGCCCCAAGGAATGCTGTTCGTGAATGGCAGCACAACAATTCGAATCACCATATTGACGTACAATTTTTCAATGATCGTGTTTGGTATAACAACGAGAGAGCTCCTGTTGTCAAACGAAATCGCAGCCCAGACCTTAACTACAGGTGTACGTCCATTGTTTCTACACCGCGTAGAGGTTGAATGCATGTCCTCAACCAGCCTCAGCCTAACAAAAAATCGGCCATCACTGGCACCGATGCACAACCAGCTTTCATCAGAAAACAGAACAGACCACCACCTTGGCATGCAAAGAACCCCCGCCTGACACCACTAATGTCGCAAATGGCGGTGGTTTCGGGTTAGTGGTATGCACGCTACAGGGAGCCTGGCTCGTAGCTCTCCTTCTTAGTGTTACAGTGGTGGTAATTCCTGTTCAAATTGCTGCTGCAGATGCAGCCAAACACGATGCTCTTCCTTTTGGGTGGAGCGACTTGGCCATCTTCTTGCGACCGTACCTTCGCGTCACCACCGCAGCCAGCATGTACGGGGACTGCATTCCTGTCAAATCTTTCTGCATGATCGCGGAAGGAACATCCTATTACACGACCTCGTTCAAACCCAGTGACGTGTTGATAATGGCGTCTTTGTCGTCTTAAAGACATTCTTGACTAACACCAACTCACCACGTCCAATCTCAAAGCTGACTAACGCTCACGACTTTTACAGCGTGTATTTGAAGCAAAAACCCGATTTGCGTCTTCATTGTGGTGCTACTAGCGCCACTCTTATACGATTGGCGCGAAATTTGAAATGAAATCATCTTTCAGATCTATAAACACGTCTACCAACTGTCGGTTATGTCGCACAACTCCTTATTGGTGCTGCGATTTTTGTTTTCCGTCGTTATGTTTTTAAGTTCATTATTTAGTGTTTTCCTCACAGGTCTGATGGTGGTCATTACGGACCGCAATTGGTAACATCATGATAATTTGTTTTTGTTGTCATTGACTGGAATTAAATTCCGATCTAGTTGTCGAGTGCATAAATTTCATCTTCGCTGGCAAATTGTCAGCGGTACGATACGCGACAGTCTGTGCGACACGGACCTAAAAAATCCTGACAGCATCTCAAGGCACGATCCCGCACGCTGTGGCCGAACGAGTATCCCGCTTCTTGCCAGGACAACATCTCTCTTGACTGTTACATATTAATGTTAGGCAGAGCCGAGAGGAATCTACTTAATTTCCATTTTATTCGCTCGGCGGTGCGGAATGAAAGACACGGCAGGCGTCCGGTAGGGCAGGGCAGGGAATTAGGCCCTGCGGACAGGCGGCCCGCCCCCGCTAGGGCGCAGTCCTCGCGATCAGCGCCGCCGGATTAACGCCCTATCCCATCCTACCTTCCCTCTCTCCCCTCCCCCTCCTCCCCCCCCCAAGCCTTCCTCCCCCCCTTACTACTCCGACAGCGACGAGGACCGGCCGCGCCTCCAACAGTCCCTGGGGCACTCGTGGCCCGAAAACTTTGCTCGGCTCCCAGCTTTTACCCCATCTCGCTCCTGGCCTCGTGTACCGAATTAATTTTTTTCCTCCTCCTCTTTGCGCCAGGGAGTGTCACGTTTGGGTATTACCTGCTCCAAATTAAAAGCACAGACCTGGAGAGAATCAGGTGGAGCTGAATTGTCAGCTTGTTGCTTCAGCATATTACGTGGAATATCATCGCTCCTTTTCAGTTACAGCACTTGAAGAACGCCGAAAAAATTAAATTCGGTGAACTAGAACGTTCAGTTGTATAAATACTACTTGAAGAAAAACACTGGTTATTCAGGAGGTGTCCTCCTTACGTCTTTTGTGCTCATTTTTAAGATGCTCCGAAGAATCAATCTTAACTCAAGTGTTGATTCTGGATACACGCTGCGTCCCATTTATTTTCAGGACTTTAGATAATTTTTTTCCCAACAAACAAATTAAAAACCGAATCAAGCAAATGATGTTGTGTGTAATGCAGTCCTTGATTAAGAAACTGTGTCATCATTGCATTTATTTAATTGTTTTTGAAGGTAGACATAATGGTACTCAGGCAGAGGAACTTCACAGTAAGTTAGTAACATCATTTGAAAGATTATTTTAGCGGAATAATGTGGAGCGAGACATTTAAGAGGATATGTATGTATGATAATTGTTAACATTAATGAACATCAATGGTACATCTACTTATGTAGCTACTCTTTTTTTTTCGTGGCTACTAGTTTCTAAGCAGAAATTCATCAGTGGAATAGAAGGAGTTGTCCAGGAGAAATTATTTCAAATTATACATAAAGCTTGCTTCGCTATCTGTCAGATATATCGTGTTAATGTGCCAAAGATCAAGAATTTTCGTTGCAGCATACTGGACTCCTTTGTGAGCCACTGACTGCATTAACAAGAGGTAATAATGGTCATTTTTCTCTCTAGTGTTGTAGGTATCAACATCACAGTTCTTCTCAAATTGTCATGAATTATGCACGATGAATTTCATTAGCAAATGTACGTATTGTGACAGTGCAGATAAAAGGCCTAGCTCCCTAAAGAAGTACCTACATACCGCCCGTGGGTGAACACCGCCTATTGTTCTTACTACTCGCTTATGTGCAATCAACACTTTCTTTCTAACTGATGAATTACCACAGACGATACTTCCATATGGCATTATTGAGTGGATGTAAGCCAAATATGTCAGGAGTCTCATACTTCTCTTTCCAAGGTGAGCAACTGCATGAAGAGCAAAAGTAGTGTAACTTTGCTGTTTGAGAAGCTACGTAATATGCTTCTTCTAGTTCAAATCCTCATCAATATGTACACCCAAAAACTTGGAGCATTCTACCCTGTTTATTGACTTCTCCTCGTCCGCTACATCAGTTGTTGGTATGGCTCTATTTATTGCACAGAACTGAAAGTAGTGTGCTTTTTATACTTTCCAAAATTTAGGAAGAGTCCACTTTCAGAGAACCACTTAATAATTTTTTGGAATATATCGTTTACTAACGTTTCTGTTGGTTTATCTCTGATAGGATTTATTGTATCACTAGTATAGTATCCTAAAAGTACCAATTTTGCTTGTTGAATTTTGAGTGGAAGTTCAGTCACTTCTTTAAGGAAAAAGAGTGGGCCCAAAACTGAAACCTGTGGCACATTCTTCAGATGTCTCTTTTTCCCTGTTACTAAAATTTTCTCTTATTTTCCAACGTTGTCTGAATTATTCAGCACAACATTTTGCATGCTGCAGTAGAGGGGTATATCTTGCCAGGATCACACCTTCCTGACAGATGTTTCCTCATAGAGCTTTCATGCTTCTAGAAATGGAATGTTTCTACTTACCGCAAAAAAAGTCGTAGCATTTGCACAAGTATTATCGTCGATACTACTCGTCTCGCTTCAGTGGAAATAAATTTGTATGTCTTGAACAGGAGACTGGCATTCCTAATTCTAGTGTACATGTCATTCCAAGGGGCCACCAGTTACATCCTTATAATGTACAACAGCCCCAAAACGTTAATAGGAATGATTTCTAGTTCCCTCCATGCATCTCTGTCAATGAGCACAGCAGAAAATCCTCGCTACCGAGTCCTCTGATGTTGTTTTTACCGTTGAATGTTCCTCTCAAACAAAAGACACGTACGACGTAACTTTAAAAAGTAAGTTACACATTGCTGTCGCAAGCCAAGCAACGATTACTGAATGCTGCACTACGCTTCAAACTGACACAGATATATGACACTTTAATTCAACACCGTGACCGACTCCACCTGTAAACAACGGTCGTAACGATCTTACCAATCGTTCAATTCCTAGACGATACAAATCAGTTTTACTCGAAAACCACTGTGTGAAATTCCCACTGTCGAAAAATCTACGATTGCTCTGTATCGCTTCCTCGATTGTCTGGAAACCGTCGTCTATGGTCGACGTCGATGGCTTTGCTTCTCCATAACTGCCACCTACATCTGTGAGACCTTGGTCAAATAGTTAGTAGCATTTAGCTACGGCTGAATGTGACGATGCATTTGATCGATATACTGTCAGAATTTACAGTGAATCTGTGTTATACAATTTTGACATTTTCCCCATAAAAATAGTACGGTACCGTGTACTCCAACATTGGAGTACTTCTCTAGCTGGCACGCCATTTAAAGTGCACCCTGTAATGGACGCGTTTGTCATCCGTGCCATATCGGAATTAAGTATGCATGAAACTGGAACATGTATTCTCTTCTGACAATGGGTCACTATTGTTGTATAATGATATCAGTGTGGGCGACTTTCGCCACTGTAAATACAAAAAATTTGCATTATTGGTCCAGTGAAAATCCACGATGGTTTAGAAAGATGAAACATCAAGGCAATGGAGAGTTATTGCCTCGTGTTGGATGCTTTGTACTACAATTATTAATCCGTACTTCATCAGTGGTATCCTAAAAGGCATAGTATACGGCAACTTCCTCCATGAAGCCTTCATCGTCTCTTCGATGAAGTGCCGCATCGAACCGAACTGCTTATGTGATACCAGCAAGATGGATGTCCAGCACATAGGACCTTCCGTACCGATGCTATTCTGCCACATCTATTGGATTACGAACCAGGTGGATTGGTGTGCTAGATCTCAGGACTTTTCTGGACTTTCTTTCCTTCAGGATGCGTAAAAGCCATCAAAGGTATTCTGACAGGTACAGAAAAGGTGCAGCAACGTATCGGACCCGGTTGTAATTCACTGCGCCAGGCAACATTGGAACGAACGATGAATATTTTTCGCCGTTGCGTGGATGAGTGCATCTCTATCCGTAATGACCTCTCTGAGGATTTTTGAATGTTCTACCCTCTTTTATACCAACAATGGAATATTATAGAATATTCTTAAGGACCCCATTACTGTTTTTTTTCTTTTGTTAAGTTGAATGTCGTTTGTAGGTGAATATATGATACTTTTTGGACAGGTCTTGATCAAAGGAAGTGTATTATCGAATAAAAGATAAAAAGGCTGATTTGTGTAAAAGGCGTACTGCTGCTTATAGCTTCGTAACCAAAAATGCTAGTTAACGTCCCCTAGTTGCGCCAAAGCCACACTAAGCGAACCATCGTAGGAGGCCACTTTAATTATGTTTTCTCTGATGAAGACCAGGTCCCCACAGCAAACAAAGGTCGCGGACTGCAGACTATGGTGATAAATAGCACCTGGTAGACCTGTGGTGGCATCTCTGCCCACCCAGCACAAGAGTTCACGTTCTACTATCCACAATGACGAAGCAGAATCACCCGTCTTCAAATATCGTTTTTCTGTTCCCAACAAATAGTCGACGGCCAAATGTGGTAACATGCTAGTTTCTCACACCTCTGAACATACTTCGCCGCGTACACGCTACTTACATAGTTAAATACCGCCACCAGAATGCCTGGAAACCAAACATATAACATCTCCAAGATACTAGTCTATACAGTAGAGTTTGAAAAAAAATGAGGCTTACGGCAGCGCTCTCATTAGGTGGATGATTTTTGAGACACTGTTCATACGACAAACTATCATTAACTACATCATATAAAAAGTTTTTGGGCGAAGATGGTCTTCGGAATTCTACATGCCATAATTTCGAGGTGCCACCAGGAACAAACATTATTTTGCCAAAAATAAACAAGATCAAGGCGAAACTGTTACTTATCAAAAAGTCAGAAACACAGGTGACACTTGCAAGTACATCGATATGTCCTTTGACAAGGACGATTTATCAACACATCACATAGATCGCGTGAAAACCAAGCAGACAGAAGAAAATCATCAAGTACGCAAACCGAAAGGGGAATGCATCGTGACACTGCTCAGCATTATATATAAAATACAGTAATATTTTACAGAACTCTTCTAGATTTAAATCTCTGAAAAAAATAATGTGACTACTAGTCTCCTGAGCGACATGTCGCGAATCCTTACGGTTATGGATGCGGTACACCATTGCAGGCTGTTGTCCGCCCCTGTAGCTGAATGACGCCGGCACGGTACTCAGCGTGTTCGGTCAGAGGGTTAGCTGCCCTCTGTAATAAAAAAAACTGAGTTAATCGATCAACAACGAGCTTAAACGGATGTCTTACGACGTCCGCCCCGAGCAGATGCAACGAACGAAGCGAACAAAATGAGATTAAAAAAAAAAAAAATGGTCAGCGTAACGGACTGCCGTCCTAAGGGGCCCGGGTTCGATTCCCAGGTGGGTCGGGGATTTTCTCCGCTCATGGACTGGGCGTTCTGTTGTCTTCATCATCATTTCATCCCCATACGGCGCGTAGGATGTGGCGTCGAATGAAATAAGACCTGCACCAAGGCGGCCGGACCTGCCCCGTAAGGGACCTCACGGCCAATGACGCCAAACGCTCATTTCCACTGCAGGCTGTTAAAAAAGATACGAGAATATGCAACAGGCTGCGGGAGTGGCTTTTAGACTTCTTATGTTACAGAAAACAGTATGCTATCCTCGACGGCCAGTGATCATCAAAGACAAGGGTATTGTTAAGAGAGCCCCAGGGAAGTGTGACAGGACCGCTATTATTCTCCACATACGTGAATGATTTGGCCGACGTGGAGGGCAGCAGTCTGCGGTTGTTTGGCGATGATGCTGTGGTGTATAGTAGGGTGTCAAAGTTGAGTAACTGTAGGGGGATGCGAGATGAATTAGACAAAATTTCTAGTTGGTGAGATGAATGGCAGCTAGCTCTAAATGTAGAAAAATGTAAGTTAATGCGGATCAGTTGCGAAAAGAAATCTGTAATGTTCGGATACCGCATTAATAGTCTCCTGCTAGATACAGTCAGATCGTTTAAATATCTAGGCGTAACGCTGCGAAGCGATATCAAACGGAATGAGAATGTGAGGATTGTAGTAGGGAAGGTTGACTACTGCTTATTGGGAGAATTCCAGGATAGTATGAATCACCTTTAAGGAGAACGTATATAGGACGCTAGTGCGGCCTATTCTTGAGGACTACTCGGGTATTTGGGATCCGTACCAGTTATGATTAAAGGAAGACTTGAAAGCAATTCGGAGGGGGCGCCCAGATTTGTTAATGGTGGGTTAGAACGACACGTAAATGTTAAGGTAGTGTTACGGGAAATCAAATAAAGTCGAAGTCCGATGCTTTGCCGTACTACTTAAGATGCTCATGAACAAAAAATAGCCGGCCGAAGTGGCCGTGCGGTTAAAGGCGCTGCAGTCTGGAACCGCGAGACCGCTACGGTCGCAGGTTCGAATCCTGCCTCGGGCATGGATGTTTGTGATGTCCTTAGGTTAGTTAGGTTTAACTAGTTCTAAGTTGTAGGGGACTAATGACCTCAGCAGTTGAGTCCCATAGTGCTCAGAGCCATTTTTTTGAACAAAAAATATTAGTGCGAGCCAAACGTGTGCCGTAGAAGGCAGATCAATGCCCGACGCTATTCTGACGTACTGTAAGCGTGTTGTATATGCAACAACCAACCACACTCCCACAGCAGCAGGCGCAACATACTTAAAACGGCATTCTACAGGGTCATACATGCATATCGCATGACAGTCACGGATGCTCTAGAATATGAAAATAAATTTAGGGCTGTAATTTTCTAACTGCTGACAAAATCCAATGTTCGAGTGATCATCAACAGAGAAGCAACAGAAAAATTTCCGATGAAATTTTCAGTAAAAAAGGTTGTCCGATATCTATATTACTATTCGTCATCTCGTTCGACCTACTGCTGCGCAAAATCCCCTTATCCTATAAATGTCTGAGCGTGGAAAACTCACGGACAGATTGTAAGGATTACCCACATGATTTAGGGATATTTACTACTGAATACGAAGACAAGCTAAAGGAAGATTTGAACATATACAAAGATCAACGAGTCCAGCGATAAATCCTACCAACACTGTACTCACACTCATAGGGACAAAAGCAAGACAATTCCAGAGGCCTTAGTACGTAATAAATGAGAAACCAAAGTGGAAGAGGATATTTACCAAACGGCAGCTTACAACGGTGAACGATACTATGTTCTAGATGAGCAAATGCAAGAAGAATCAGGAAACTGACAGCCAAGGTGAATGTACTCGTAATAAACAAATATTTACTACTGAAATTTTGGTGGACGGCCCAAAGAACTGAGTCGAGCAAAAATACAAGCGGTTTCCTTGCTGCTATGACGTGAACATATTTTAAAATTGCATACACCACATACTCCCTAAAACTAGAAGGAATGAGCCTCAGCTTAATCGACTATATGTCGAACTGCGCTACCCTGCTAATACGCAGTACGTCCAGAATCATAGAAAACAACCCGACCAGTCGGATAGCGGTATTGTTTCGACAAATACCCGAACAGCGCCAATGGATGGTACAAAGATACCGTTTACATTCGGCTATATGAGACAATGCTACAAATGGTTCAAATGGCTCTGAGCACTATGGGACTTAACATCTGAGGTCATCAGTCCCCTAGAATTTAGAACTACTTAAACCTAACTAACCTAAGGACATCACACACATCCATGCCCGAGGCAGGATTCGAACTTGCGACCGTAGCGGTCGCGCGGTTCCGGGCTGAAGTGGCTAGAACCGCTCGGCCACAACGGCCGGCCACAGATAAATGGAAACTTACCGTACAAAAGTATCCAAATACCCATGTGTAACGGAAAACGGATCACAAGATGTCATAAGAGTTGTACCCACCAACATTAAAGGAGGCAGGCATTATTGAGTTGTCAGTAGAAAAGCAATTAGATGTCAACCGAGAAACAGATTCACCAGGAATATTTCAACCTCTCTAAAGCTGCTCAAGTCGACTGTGATATACTAAATGGAAACGCGGAGTTATAACCACTGCTAAATTAATACCAGGAAGACCTCCTGTACTGGCATGCAGGGTACGTCGAACATTGCGGAGGGCAGCTGTAGAAAATGATACATAGGCAGCTTCCGTGAGTTCGGAAGTGCTACCAAGCGTCCACCAAGCAAAATGACTGTGTATAGGGAGTTAAGAAGCATGGGGTAAAGCGACTCCTCGTAAGTCACATGTTTCTGTAGTTAATGGTAAACGTTGCTTCAGATCGTGTAAAGAGGCAGCTGGACAGTGGATGATTCGAAAAGGCTAGGTGGGGATGCCTACCATGTGGTAGTACGACGGAAGTGATTGGGTTTGGCGAAAGCGTGGAGAACGGTACCTGCCATCCATTGTACTGTCAACCGTGAAGTACAGAGGAGGTGGTGTTAGGATATGGGTATGTTTTTCACGGGTGGGGTATAGTCCCTTTATGGAGCTTACGAAAACGTTGAATGTGGGAAAAGGTGTAGATGTCTTACAGCATTGTATGCGGCATACAGTACAAGAACTCTTCAGAAACTGTGATTGCATCAGGACAACAGTGTATCGTGTTATAAAGTAGAATCTGCGAGCCAATGGTTTGAGGTCAGTAATATTCGTGAAATGGATTGGCTTGCGCAGAGTCCGAATTCGAGTCCACTTGTGCACGTTTTAAATGAGTCAGAACGTCGATTTCGCTCCAGGCCCCAGCGTTCAAAATCACCACCTCATCTGGTTTCGGCTCTTGATGAAGAATGTGCTCCCATTCCCCTGCAGAAATTCTGACAAGAAAAGTGTCCACAGCAGAGTTCAAACTGTCGTCAAAGCAAAGGCTGGATGAGTCCCATGTTAATGTCCAGTAATAGGTGTTCAAATGGGCTAACGGCCTTGTCGCAATGGTAACACCCGTTCCCGTCAGGTCACAGAAGTTACGCGCTGTCGTGCTGGGCTAGCACTTGCATGGGTGACCATCCGGTCTGCCGAGCGCTGTTGGCAAGCGGGGTGCACTCAGCCTTTGTGAGCCAAACTGGGGAGTTACTGGGTTGAGAGTAATGGATCCGGTCTCGTAAACTGACATACGGCTGGGAGAGCGGTGTGCTGTACACATGCCCCTCCATATTCGCATCCAGTGACGCCTGTGGGCTGAGGATGACACGGCGGCTGGTCGGATGGAGTTTAGTTAATAAGTGTTCAAATAAATCTCTTTAGCGTATATTTATAACATCTATGGATTTTGAAATGTGTCTACAATGCTGGTTGGAATATGGTACATATCTTAAAAGTTCAGATTTTCATAGAGTTAGATCGAAAGGTTATCTAAAATCTGTACAAAACCCAGACAATACCTAGAAGAGTGGATGAACATTAATGGGAGCCAATTGTTAAGGAGGAAGAGAGAGTTGTAGCCTGGGGCTGATGACACTGAACATATTTAGTGGAGATGGTCCCCTACAACCCGTAAGGACATTTGAAAAAACAAAACGAGCTGCTGGTGAAATGATTCTTAATTACTACCACTTTCAGTTATCAGCTATCACAAACTTACCTACAGCAGACTACATGGCGTTGTTACTGCGGTATCAAATAATAATGCTTACCTGCGTCGTTGTTGTCGACAACAAAATACATTACTCAGTCAATAGTGAAATGCACTGACACAGGAATTCGCTCTTTGTATACTGTCCTGTTGATCTTCCATCTTTTTGGGTGGCGTGTATTCTAAGTACTGAAGTGCTAACTGAGACCTGTTCATCATTACATTTTGTGAAGGATAAAACTATTTCATCTTGCACCTAGGCTGCTCTTATCCCTGACTACGTTAGTCATTTCATCACGACTATATAGTTTAGTCCTCGCAACTATTTAGAAGTGATACCTATAAAATATCCAACGAGTCCATTATGTAAAACGTGTAATCGTACCACTAGAGTAAACAATTGAGAGCTGAAAGCCGAGACGGCCCAGTGATGAAGAAACTGATCCCATCTGCATATTGAAGTTTACTTTTACTACAGTTTCCCTAAGTTGGTTGGTTGGTTGGTTCGGGGAAGGAGACCAGACAGTGAGGTCATCGGTCTCATCGGATTAGGGAAGGACGGGGAAGGAAGTCGGCCGTGCCCTTGGAAAGGAACCATCCCGGCATTTGCCCGGAGCGATTTAGGAAAATCACGGAAAACCTAAATCAGGATGGCCGGACTCGGGATTGAACCGTCGTCCTCTCGAATGCGAGTCCAGTGTCTAATCACTGCGCCACCTCGCTCGGTTTTCCCTAAGTCTCTGATAGCAGTTGCTGGGGATCTTTCTATGAAAAGGGTATGGCCAAATATATCTCTTGGGGTCAGTCACGTCCAATACGAACGTGTCTGTATCTCTGAAAGCCTCGCGTTTCAGTGGCTCAGCGACCGGAAGTTTCGTCTGTCACTCATCACTTCTTTTACTTCTGGCAATGGTGGCAGTCAGTGTTAAACTGTTGGCTCACCTATAACTTACAAGGTAAGTTGCTTCAAGGGTTGCAGGAAGGCATGTGCATATTACTCCCAATAGGACAATGCCTTGTTAATCAGTGTGCTGAGGAAATGATTTCCAGATTAATGGCCAATTTTCTAAGTCAACAGACATACGTAATTGTAAGAGACGGCATATTATTTATGTGTGCTACAGGATACCCTTGGGACTTATTGTGACACATGTACAACAGGAGAGGTTCTTCTACAACACTCCACTTGTGTTGGAAAGACCAGTATAAACCTGTGTTTGTTCTAAAGTAGTAATTCCCATCCTGGGGGTAATTAACCACTCAGGGCTAAAAACAAAAGAGTTCCACCGCATTCCACTCATCAAACTAAGTTATTTTAAAATGATCATAACTATTATCACTTTTTGTGGGACTGTAATACCGATTACACAAGTCGGGTTGTCCAGAAAGTAAGTTCCGATCGATCGCGAAATGGACACCACAATGAAAACCCGATAAAGGTCTGCACAGATGTGTTGAGTAGTGTCTCTAGTATGACCGTCGAGCGCATCAAGACGCTCTTTTCAGTTGTGAGCGCACTGTGAGCGAGTAAGGGTGCCTAGAACAACGATGTCTCCCGCCAAGTAGGAGGGCCCGCTGAGAGGCTTCACCTTAATGTATGCAGCCCACCTAACACAGCTGCCACGCACTTTCTTGTGCACGGCAATTGTCAGCTGCACTCTTCAGGGGCAGTGAAGATGCTCCTGCAGCCTTTTCGATGGGAAGTGTTTGATCAGCCACAACACAGCCCTAATTGGCTCGTCCTGAATATCTTCTCTGTTCACATGAAACGCTGGATACGAAGACCACACTTGGGCGCAGGCTACTCGCTATAGATCTGCGTAGAGAATTATCGGAAAGCACAGGAGGTTGCCATGTATGATGATGGTGTTGGAAATTTGGTATAACGCTCCGACAAATGTCTAAGTCGGAGCGGCGACTATGTAGGGAAGTACCTGGAAGGTGTAGCTAAATTGCAAATAAAATGTTTCTAAGTTTCACCGTGGTTTCCATTTAGCGACCGATCGGAACTTACTTTCTGGACAATCCTCGTATACATATACTGAAGGGCCAAAGACTGGTACATCTGCCTAATACCGTGTAGGGCCCTGGCGAGCATGCAGAAATGCCATAACGTGACATTGCATGGACTCCACTAATGTCTCAAGACGTACTGGAGGGAATTGACACGAAGAGTCCTGCCGACCGTCAATAAATCAGTAAGGATATGAGTGGGTGGAAATTTCTTCTGAACAGCACATTGCAATCCATAGAAGATATGCTCAATAATGTTCTGGATATGTGAGGTGCCGCATTGTCCAGCTGGAATGGCCTATGTCCGTCAGAATGCACAATGGGCACGAATTGATGAAGGTGATCAGACACGATGCTTACTTACGTCCCAAACCATTACAGAGCCTCCACCAGCTTGAACAGTACAATGCTGAATGCAGGGTCCATGGATTCACGAAGTTGTCTCCATACCTGTTCACGTCCATCCTCTCAATACAGTTTAAAACAAGACTCGTCCGATCAGGCAACGTATTTCCAGTCGTCAACGGTCCAATGCCGGTGTTGACGGGTCCAGTTTTGTGTCATGCAGTAATCAAGGGTACACGAATGGGCTTTCGGCTCCGAAAACCCATATCAACGATGATTTGGTGAATGGCTCGCACGCTAACACTTGTTGATGACCCAGCTTTGAAATCTGCAGAAATTTTCAGAAGAGGGTGCACTTGTGTCTCGTTGAACGGATCTCTTCAGTCATCATTGGTCACGTTCTTGCAGTATCTTTTTCCGGCCTCAGCGATGTCGGAGATTTAGTGTTTTGCCGAGTTCCTGATATTCACGGTACACTCGTGTAATGGTCGTATGGGAAAATCCCCACTTCATCGCTACCTCGGAGAAGCTGTAGCCCATCGTTCGTGCGCCGACTATAAAACCACATTCAAGCTTACATAAATCTTGATAACCCGCCATTGTAGCAGCAGTGACCGATCTAAAAACCGCGGCAGTCACTTGTCTTATATAGGCGTTGCTGACCGCAACGCCGTATTCTGCCTGTTTACTCATCTCTATATTTGAATACGCATGACTAAACCAGTTTCTTTGGCGCTTCAGGCTATACTACACAAACATTATGTACTTTTTACCATTCATCGATCACAGTAAAAATGAGACATACACATCATATATCATTAAACAACTCATGCAAATGCCTTCTCCGATATGTAGGTAGTTCCCGCATTGGATTACAAATGGCTTTACTTTTCACTTCGCAACAGGTAAACGAAGTAAGTGACAGAACAACACAGTAACGGCTATTAAACTGCTGTCATACCTATACATTATTAATATTTTCATCAGTGGTGGCAGTGATTGGACACACGGAATTGCGAGCCTGAAGTCTTCCAAGCACGTTTTGTAACAAGTGTGTAACCTCAATGCTTCCTCAGAAGATACTTCGGGTAGCACTCACAATTCAATTAGAACTGAACCATTTAAGGGGGAGGGGGGGGGAGGAGGTAGAGCATTATCGATTGTCTCATTGCGCAATTAGTTCATGGTTTAATAAAACACCTTCAAAAACTAAATGTCACGTAAATTTCATCATTTTAAGAAAAAGAAATTCATAGAAATTTGTTCAAATGGTTCAAATGGCTCTGAGCACTATGGGACTTAACTTCTGAAGTCAGCAGTCCCCTAGAACTTAGAAGTACTTGAACCTAATTAACCTAAGGGCATCGCACACATTCATGCCCGAGGCGGGATTGGAACCTGCGACCGTAGCGGTCGCGCGGTTCCAGACTGTAGCGCCTAGAACCGCTCGGCCACACCTTCCGGCACAGAAATTTGTTTTCATTCGACAGTTTAATTGGGCGTTGATGTCCATGGTGGCAGGGGTACCAGTCAATATCTTCTTACACTTAGGGGTAAAGGTTTCAGAAATGCTGGGTCCACTGTACTAGAGCAACTGTATACGGCGACATCATCGTTGCAGATATTCAAATCCGTCACGTCTCGTCGTACTTGGTCCGAAATCCACTAACATGCTTCTATTGGATTATGTCCCATTCGCTGCAGTGGAAGCATTGGTCGTGGATTCGTCGTATCAGGATGCTGCAATGGGGAACTGAGAAACGAATTCTCTGTTGCTCTTTGGTCAGTAAAGTGTATACACGATTTAAAAAGGGATGCCATACAATTTCATTTGTCCAGTGGTGTCGTCACATACACCACACTTTACTCAATTACATCGAGTCTGCTGTCTCGGCAGAATATCAAGAGTTCATTTACCTGCACCGTCTTACACTCCCAGTTAACGAATTTACGATGTAAACCCAGACAGAAAGCCTGTGAAACCCTCTTATACGATAAAATGTGTGGTGTATGGTGGCGAAAGTAGTAATACGATGTTACACACATTTTTTGCAGTGCAGGATTTTTAACCTTCGAAAGCAAAGAGTTTTGACATGAGAGATTTCATTTCCTGTGAGGTGAACGTCAACTCAGGTATTCACCATAAGCAGGCTTAGTAATAAAGACGTGTATAAACACAGTGTTCCTTTCTGTATACCGAAGTATTTTTTGTAGGTTACTTTTTACGCAGCAACGCTTGGACACTATATATCATTTGACCCGGGTGCCGTATTTGAAAAGCAGATACCCCTCTGTCGTCGTTCATCGCAACCGACACCGGAGCCTCCTTTAATTGGAGGCGGCGGCCGGGGAACACAAATACGACTCGTCGTGGGAGAGCACCTGTCTCGCCCGGGGCGAATTGTAAAGCGCGGAGTTCTCCAGCGTCCGCTCTTTGCGCCGCTCCGACTCATCCACCCATCGGCCACAAAGCGGGCGCCGCAGCGGCAACAGCCTCAGTTCGGCCACTCGCCGTCTGCTGCGCTGCCGGCGCCGCGCGTCCTTTCATCACGGCCGCGGGCTGCCGGTGCTAATTTGAGTGTCGGCATTTTCGGCGGCGCCGCCTGTACATAGGCGCGCCTTTCATGTACGGCGGCGAGGCGGAAGGCCGGCGGGCCGACCGGCCGCGTTTTAGTCGCCGCCCCGCGACTAATGGCGACTAAATTGCCGCCCAGAGCGCCGGCGCTGATCGCATCCACTGGCCGCCAACATGTGGCCGCCTCGCCTCGTCCTGAGTTAATTACCGGCCAGGGCCGCCCTCGCTCGCTCGTTCTGCGGAGGGCTGCGGCAGCAGCCGGGCCATCCTCCAATAGAAACAGTCTGTACTGTACCTCACCAGTGTCGCTCAGGAAGAGGTGCACTGATTGGTGATTACCAGGGCCGTACTGAACAGGTGGTCTATATAGGCTCCCATCAAGTGTGCAGTCGTAGATGGAGCGCAAAAACTGACCAAGAAAAGAGAGGATGAGCCTATTGCAGCATGTTATGTGACATCACAATACTAAAATTGTGTGGTGATTTAACAGAGCTACATACTGACTTAAATTCAAAGCTTACATCCAGGAAGCTATAGTCCAAGTTGGAGAAACTACTGAGGCGGGGATCAAAATTAATGAGCAGAAGATAGACATGCTACGTTATGCAGATGATAATATTCAATCTGTATATTGAGCAAGTAGTAAAGGAAACAAAAGAAAATTTCGGAGTATGTGTTAAAATCCATGGAGAAGAAATAAAAACTTTGAGGTTCGCCGATGACATTGTAATTCTGTCAGACACAGGAAAGGACTTGGAAGAGCAGTTGAACGGAATGGACAGTGTCTTGAAAGGAGGATATAAGATGAACACCAACAAAAGCAAAACGAGGGTAATGGATTGTAGTCGAATTAAGTCGGGTGATGCTGAGGGAATTAGAAAAGGAAATGAGACGCTTAAAGCAGTAAATGAATTTTGCTATTTGAGGAGCAAAATAACTGATGATGGTTCAAGTAGAGAAGATATGAAATGTAGACTGGCAATGGCAGGGAAAGCGTTTCTGAAGAAGAGAAAGTTGTTAAAATCGAGTATAGACTTAAGTGTCAGGAAGTCGTTCTGAGAGTATATGTATGGAGTGTAGCCAGGAATGGAAGCGAAACATGGACGATAAATAGTTTGGACAAGAAGAGAATAGAAGCTTTCGAAATGTGGTGCTACAGAAGAATGCTGAAGATTAGATGGTTAGATCACTTAAGTAAAGTGGAGGTATTGAGTAGAATTGGGCAGAAGAGGAGTCGTGGCACAACTTGACAAGAAGAAGGGATCGGTTGGTAGGACATGTTCTGAGGCGTCAAGGGATCACAAATTTAGCATTGGAGGGCAGCATGGAGGGTAAAAATCGTAGAGGGAGACCAAGAGATGAATACACTAAGCAGATTCAGAAGGATGTAGGTTGCAGTAAGTACTGGCAGACGAAGAAGCTTGCACGGGATAGAGTAGCATGGAGAGCTGCATGGTCTCAGGACTGCAGACCACAACGACAACAACTGACAGCATAGAGGAGTTATGTAGGAATTTTAAGAAGGAGGATCAGGTAGTGATAGTGGGTGGAGCAGGGAATAGTCTTGATAGGAAAGCCGAATTTACTGTAGGTGAAGATAGCTACTCAAACTGGTGGCAGTAATGTGCATTTCGTGCAACTGTTTCAGCGTAATGATCGACCTCATCTTAATGCGGCTGTTAGACGAGTCTACTTGGTGCTGAAGAAGGCACTGATAGCAAAGGGCATGGGCCACATTTCAGTGGTGCCAGTTGAGTCTATCAGTAGATCAGGTTCCACTAGGCATGGCCTACACCTCAGGAGGTATGCGAAGGGGAGGGTGGCAAAGCTTATAGGTGACAGTGTAGTGGGTCGTAGTGGAAAAATTTCTGTAGTAGTTGGTTTTAGAGCTGCACCCTTTTTTAGATTGAAGTCAGCTGTTAGGTATACCTCCTTAATGGAAGTACCTCTAACTAAGGGCTCACCTTAGGTTCTGCTGCTAGGTAGATTGCACAGTACAAGTGTGGGCCAGCAGTTGCTGGAAGTGTTGGGGAGAGAGTACCAGGTCACCAGTATTGTGAAGCCTAGTAAAGTGTTGGCTCAGGTAGAGAAGGAATTATATGAAGATAGTAACTGCTCTCGAAAGAACAGATACCATTTATGACCGTGCAGTTTTGTAGAACAAATGATAATTAATTGAAACCCTCAGCTGCCGACAGGTGTTGTTGATATACCTCGATGGGGACAGCCGAAAATGTGTGCCCTGACCGGGACTCGAAGCCGAGATCTCCTGCTTATATGGCAGACGCTCTATCCACCTGAGCCACGGAGAACACAGATGTGCGCTTGCCATCCGACAGCAAACCGTGGACAGCCTGCAATATTTTGTGACACATTGTGTTCAGCAATGCATTATGGTTCTGCACTGCCCTTAACGACCACCGTCGGCAAGTATTTTCGCGATATGGGGAGATATTTCCATTCTTCCAATGGTCTGAACAGCGCCAGTGGTGTTACTCCTAATGTCACGGGGTGTGGAGCCATCGAATATGACTTCCGGTAGGGGTCGGTAGTGAGTGAGGGATCTTTGACGAGAATATGACAGATTACGGACATCCTCTGTCCTTGTTGCTAATTCTACAGTAGTGCCTTCTTTCATCATAGATATTCTCGTCCATTCATTGCACACGCCTCAGCGAACTGTCTATGTGATGCTGAGATAGTCCCGTGGCCAACGCAATCCCCAGATCTGGTCCGACAGAACGCAGGTGGGACCATCTCTGACATGTCCCAATGCCAGTATCCAGGATATCAAGGACCCGTTGCAGCAGCTGCGGACCAGGTTGCCTCAGGAGAGGATGTAAAAGCCTTATGAGAGCCTTCTCAACTCAGTCAGTGCATACGTTGTAAGTAGGCTGTTTAAGTTTTTATGTTGGTAACGCCACGTAGCACTCTGTATGAAAATCACTGGCTGTGCTGTGTGCAGTCTGTGGCTGGTTTGCATTGTTGTTGGCCATTGTAGTGTTGGGCAGCTGGATGTTAACAGCGCGTAGCGTTGCGCAGTTGGAGGTGAGCCGCCAGCAGTGGTGGATGTGGGGAGAGAAATGGCGGAATTTTGAAATTTGTAAGACTGGATATCATGAACTGCTATAAATATTATGACTTTTGATGACTATTAAGGTAAATACATTGTTTATTCTCTATTAAAATCTTTCATTTGCTAACTATGCCTATCAGTAGTTAGTGCCTTCCGTAGTTTGAATCTTTTATTTAGCTAGCAGTAGTGGCGCTTGCTGTATTGCAGTAGTTCGAGTAACCAAGATTTTTGTAAGTGATTTGTGAAACGTATAGGTTAATGTTAGTCAGGGCCATTCTTTTGTAGGGATTTTTGAAAGCCAGATTGCGTTGCGCTAAAAATATTGTGTCTCAGTTTAAACACAGTCATGTATAATATTTCAAAGGGGACGTTTCAACGTGCAGGCCTGACGGGGTCCATAGTCATACTGGTAAGTGAACGCATACTGCCAATTTCTTTGTAATTTTAACTCAACATTGGAACCACGGAAATAACGTCATATAGCCTCTGAACCCGTGAAGCTTGATTTCGGTTCTTCCTTCCCTTATGGGTGATTCACATTTTTTTGTCGACCAGTGTAGATAAATTGTAAGGACCAGTAGAAATAATTCGATGACGCAGGACATGTTGAATTTAATTCACGAAACGAGAAAAGGTAAATGTGTAGTAAATGGAGTATTTTAAAGGGAACACAGACATCTAAAAACTAAGGTTGACAGAAACTGTTAAATTGCGAATAGTGACTAGACAAAGAGCGAAATCATGGCTAGGGGATTGATGCTGCCCTCTGAAGAAAAGAGAAGTACCTATTCGAATATCAATAACTCAATTTAGAAGTCGGTATTAGACAAAGAAGGAAATGATGAAAAGTGGAATGATGAAGTAGAAGAGCTACAAAACGGGAATTGACATGAAGGCAATATTATAGACAGATGTAATATCTACTATTTATTTTTGCTATTTATTTTCGCTACTCGGATAAATGAAGAAGAGTGGATATGTTCATCTAGATACGTAGACGGCCATTGGGTTTTTCCGTGTGCCTGATCGAACATACCCACTGCTTCCTATATTTATAGGGATCTATAATTACAACATTGTAATGATAAAGATAACTTAATTTTATTACCATTTACTTGTCCTTGCACCAAGTATATGGTCCTTAGTCTCTCTCCCTCACAGTCTCATAGCACTAATTCAGTCTAGCTAGAACGAAAAGATTCGCTGTGTAATTTACGTTCAGAAAGATTTAACTGTCTCTATAGTTCCCTTGCTCTTTGATATGACGTCTTTCTGCATCGAATTATGTCAATGGCAATGTTATTTCAGTCATCAGTTTTCCGACTCGTTTGATGCGGCCCTGCCATGAATGTCTCTCTTCGTCTTAGAGTGCCGCTTGCAAACCTACATACTCAATTATTTTCTCGATGTATTCCAATCCCTGTCTTCCTCTACAGTTATTGCCCTCTAGAGCTCCCTCTAGTACCATGATGTCTTAACCGATCTCCTGTCATTTTCTCTCTTATCCTTGTCAGTGTTTTCCACATATTCCTTTCCTCTCCGATAATGCGCAGAACATCAATATCTAATCCATCCTTATTCCACGGATATGTTAACGTAGGCCTGTTCCTCGGTTCATATAGTTATTTGCACATAACAGAGTGAAGGCGGATGATGAAATATCAATCACGTAATGTGACCTGTGATTTGTCATCAACGGGTCTGGAACCTAGTTTATACTGTCTAAAGAAATACACATCCAGGGGCTGACAGTATTTGGTGGCATTATCTGTAACGTAACATACTTGCTGGGAAAATATTACTCCAACAGACTGTAGTCTACATGCCTTGACGATTAATGACAAAGTAATAGACAATTGTCACCAACATATTCACAAAGGACCGAAATGTAAAGGCTTTTCACGTGCTCTTTGGCCATGTTTCCACTTTTACTCGTTCCAGTATGCTGGTCCGTGGACACATTACTGCTAGATTCTTTGCAAGCTGTGGACTAAACTTCCTCAGTGTTTCCCGCACACAAATGTAGCGCTGTTCACCAATCTACACTCCATCGACACAGCCACATATATGGTGTAGTAGTGTATGAACTGATTGTACCACACCAGCTTTTGATTCTTCACTTCCATGTTATAATGCTGAAGAAGATGAGAAGATGATAGTTCACAAAAAATTGGCTCTGGTCAATATTCCATACGTGTGCCTTAAAGATGATTATATTCTTAATGAAGATTTTGCTCTTAATGAACATGTTCATATCTGCCACAAATGCTTCTGCTCTCTTTCTAATAATATGGTCCTTTCAGTCTATTTGTTCGCCATGACTCTGGTGATATGCCTCAACGAAATACTACATTCTCTGAAGCCCCAGACGAAATGCAAAGAAGCACTGACAGATTCTTTTACAGCCTTTTTGTTTCCTTTGAAGTGGCCAGGATCCTGCCACTTCCTCATCACATAATCTAAAATTATCTTGCAGTTGGATTTTGGACGGGTGCAGTTATAACGGTTCACTTTGATAACTGCAGTTGAATAGTTCTGATTGATATTGTCTAATCTTCGGTCACCAACACAGGACAGCGCCCTGAGTTGTGAAGGAATTGGAGTGAAGGTGTGTATATACTCTGATTTGTAGTTCATTCATCTTCTGGTGAGGACATAAAGTTATTAGAACTCGCATGGCCATGTGCAGATTCTTCTCTGTCACCAGACTTACAAGCACCAGTTTTATCCAATTTGTCAGTATGTCTTCTTTTAGTGTTCAACCCTGAGGTTGATTTGCAGCAGAGCACCATTCCTCTCTTCTGTCTGCCTTCCTCTTCATTTCCACGTATGTGTTACATCCAATGTCACTCATGATCTGTTGCATGTATGATATCCTTGGTCGCCCCTGCCGATTCCTTCTCTCAATAGCTCCTTCTGCTATTGTTCCAATGACGTTGTTGTGTCGTAAGATGTGCCCTACAAGTGTGTCTCTTCTTGTTTGGATGTGCCTCGACAGATATCTGGTTTCCTGTACTGTCCTAAGCAACTCTTCATTTGTTACTTTGTGTCTCCTGCTGATCTTCATCATCCGTCTATAGCACCACATCTCCAGGGTCTCTAGCCGTCTGCTCTCTTCTCTTCCAGTTGTTCAAGATTCACATCCATACAGGACCACACTCCAAACAAAGCCTTTCATGATACGTTTCCCTATTTTCAGACTGATTTTGTTGCTGGTGAGTAAGTTCCTTCTCCGATTAAATGTAATTTTGGCCTTTTGTATTCCGGTCGCAATTTCTTTCCGGCTTCTACCATCTCTTGTGATTTTACTTCCCAGGTAAGTAAATTCCTCTATCACTTCCAGCTCCTCTCTTCCAATTCTCATTCTTAGAGGTTCATATTCTGATCCTGTACTGCATACCATCACTTTTTGTTTTGTTTATTCTCATGGCTGCATAGAATTTTTTCCATTTTTTCTAGATCTTATTTAGCCTCTGTAAATATAGCAATGTTGTTGTCGTTGTGGTCTGCAGTCCTGAGACCATGCAGCTCTCCATGCTACTCTATCCCGTGCAAGCTTCTTCGTCTGCCAGTACTTACTGCAACCTACATCCTTCTGAATCTGCTTAGTGTATTCATCTCTTGGTCTCCCTCTACGATTTTTACCCTCCATGCTGCCCTCCAATGCTAAATTTGTGATCCCTTGACGCCTCAGAACATGTCCTACCAACCGATCCCTTCTTCTTGTCAAGTTGTGCCACGACTCCTCTTCTGCCCAATTCTACTCAATACCTCCACTTTACTTAAGTGATCTAACCATCTAATCTTCAGCATTCTTCTGTAGCACCACATTTCGAAAGCTTCTATTCTCTTCTTGTCCAAACTATTTATCGTCCATGTTTCGCTTCCATTCCTGGCTACACTCCATACATATACTCTCAGAACGACTTCCTGACACTTAAGTCTATACTCGATTTTAACAACTTTCTCTTCTTCAGAAACGCTTTCCCTGCCATTGCCAGTCTACATTTCATATCTTCTCTACTTGAACCATCATCAGTTATTTTGCTCCTCAAATAGCAAAATTCATTTACTGCTTTAAGCGTCTCATTTCCTTTTCTAATTCCCTCAGCATCACCCGACTTAATTCGACTACAATCCATTACCCTCGTTTTGCTTTTGTTGGTGTTCATCTTATATCCTCCTTTCAAGACACTGTCCATTCCGTTCAACTGCTCTTCCAAGTCCTTTCCTGTGTCTGACAGAATTACAATGTCATCGGCGAACCTCAAAGTTTTTATTTCTTCTCCATGGATTTTAACACATACTCCGAAATTTTCTTTTGTTTCCTTTACTACTTGCTCAATATACAGATTGAATATTATCATCTGCATAACGTAGCATGTCTATCTTCTGCTCATTAATTTTGATCCCCGCCTCAGTAGTTTCTCCAACTTGGACTATAGCTTCCTGGATGTAAGCTTTGAATTTAAGTCAGTATGTAGCTCTGTTAAATCACCACACAATTTTAGTATTGTGATGTCACATAACATGCTGCAATAGGCTCATCCTCTCTTTTCTTGGTCAGTTTTTGCGCTCCATCTACGACTGCACACTTGATGGGAGCCTATATAGACCACCTGTTCAGTACGGCCCTGGTAATCACCAATCAGTGCACCTCTTCCTGAGCGACACTGGTGAGGTACAGTACAGACTGTTTCTATTGGAGGATGGCCCGGCTGCTGCCGCAGCCCTCCGCAGAACGAGCGAGCGAGGGCGGCCCTGGCCGGTAATTAACTCAGGACGAGGCGAGGCGGCCACATGTTGGCGGCCAGTGGATGCGATCAGCGCCGGCGCTCTGGGCGGCAATTTAGTCGCCATTAGTCGCGGGGCGGCGACTAAAACGCGGCCGGTCGGCCCGCCGGCCTTCCGCCTCGCCGCCGTACATGAAAGGCGCGCCTATGTACAGGCGGCGCCGCCGAAAATGCCGACACTCAAATTAGCACCGGCAGCCCGCGGCCGTGATGAAAGAATGCGCGGCGCCGGCAGCGCAGCAGACGGCGAGTGGCCGAACTGAGGCTGTTGCCGCTGCGGCGCCCGCTTTGTGGCCGATGGGTGGATGAGTCGGAGCGGCGCAAAGAGCGGACGCTGGAGAACTCCGCGCTTTACAATTCGCCCCGGGCGAGACAGGTGCTCTCCCACGACGAGTCGTATTTGTGTTCCCCGGCCGCCGCCTCCAATTAAAGGAGGCTCCGGTGTCGGTTGCGATGAACGACGACAGAGGGGTATCTGCTTTTCAAATACGGCACCCGGGTCAAATGATATATAGTGTCCAAGCGTTGCTGCGTAAAAAGTAACCTACAAAAAATACTTCGGTATACAGAAAGGAACACTGTGTTTATACACGTCTTTATTACTAAGCCTGCTTATGGTGAATACCTGAGTTGACGTTCACCTCACAGGAAATGAAATCTCTCATGTCAAAACTCTTTGCTTTCGAAGGTTAAAAATCCTGCACTGCAAAAAATGTGTGTAACATTGTATTACTACTTTCGCCACCATACACCACACATTTTATCGTATAAGAGGGTTTCACAGGCTTTCTGTCTGGGTTTACATCGTAAATTCGTTAACTGGGAGTGTAAGACGGTGCAGGTAAATGAACTCTTGATATTCTGCCGAGACAGCAGACTCGATGTAATTGAGTAAAGTGTAGTGTATGTGACGACACCACTGGACAAATGAAATTGTATGGCATCCCTTTTTAAATCGTTTATACACTTTACTGACCAAAGAGCAACAGAGAATTCGTTTCTCAGTTCCCCATTGCAGCATCCTGATACGACGAATCCACGACCAATGCTTCCACTGCAGCGAATGGGACATAATCCAATAGAAGCATGTTAGTGGATTTCGGACCAAGTACGACGAGACGTGACGGATTTGAATATCTGCAACGATGATGTCGCCGTATACAGTTGCTCTAGTACAGTGGACCCAGCATTTCTGAAACCTTTACCCCTAAGTGTAAGAAGATATTGACTGGTACCCCTGCCACCATGGACATCAACGCCCAATTAAACTGTCGAATGAAAACAAATTTCTGTGCCGGAAGGTGTGGCCGAGCGGTTCTAGGCGCTACAGTCTGGAACCGCGCGACCGCTACGGTCGCAGGTTCCAATCCCGCCTCGGGCATGAATGTGTGCGATGCCCTTAGGTTAATTAGGTTCAAGTACTTCTAAGTTCTAGGGGACTGCTGACTTCAGAAGTTAAGTCCCATAGTGCTCAGAGCCATTTGAACCATTTGAACAAATTTCTATGAATTTCTTTTTCTTAAAATGATGAAATTTACGTGACATTTAGTTTTTGAAGGTGTTTTATTAAACCATGAACTAATTGCGCAATGAGACAATCGATAATGCTCTACCTCCTCCCCCCCCCTCCCCCTTAAATGGTTCAGTTCTAATTGAATTGTGAGTGCTACCCGAAGTATCTTCTGAGGAAGCATTGAGGTTACACACTTGTTACAAAACGTGCTTGGAAGACTTCAGGCTCGCAATTCCGTGTGTCCAATCACTGCCACCACTGATGAAAATATTAATAATGTATAGGTATGACAGCAGTTTAATAGCCGTTACTGTGTTGTTCTGTCACTTACTTCGTTTACCTGTTGCGAAGTGAAAAGTAAAGCCATTTGTAATCCAATGCGGGAACTACCTACATATCGGAGAAGGCATTTGCATGAGTTGTTTAATGATATATGATGTGTATGTCTCATTTTTACTGTGATCGATGAATGGTAAAAAGTACATAATGTTTGTGTAGTATAGCCTGAAGCGCCAAAGAAACTGGTTTAGTCATGCGTATTCAAATATAGAGATGAGTAAACAGGCAGAATACGGCGTTGCGGTCAGCAACGCCTATATAAGACAAGTGACTGCCGCGGTTTTTAGATCGGTCACTGCTGCTACAATGGCGGGTTATCAAGATTTATGTAAGCTTGAATGTGGTTTTATAGTCGGCGCACGAACGATGGGCTACAGCTTCTCCGAGGTAGCGATGAAGTGGGGATTTTCCCATACGACCATTACACGAGTGTACCGTGAATATCAGGAACTCGGCAAAACACTAAATCTCCGACATCGCTGAGGCCGGAAAAAGATACTGCAAGAACGTGACCAATGATGACTGAAGAGATCCGTTCAACGAGACACAAGTGCACCCTCTTCTGAAAATTTCTGCAGATTTCAAAGCTGGGTCATCAACAAGTGTTAGCGTGCGAGCCATTCACCAAATCATCGTTGATATGGGTTTTCGGAGCCGAAAGCCCATTCGTGTACCCTTGATTACTGCATGACACAAAACTGGACCCGTCAACACCGGCATTGGACCGTTGACGACTGGAAATACGTTGCCTGATCGGACGAGTCTTGTTTTAAACTGTATTGAGAGGATGGACGTGAACAGGTATGGAGACAACTTCGTGAATCCATGGACCCTGCATTCAGCATTGTACTGTTCAAGCTGGTGGAGGCTCTGTAATGGTTTGGGACGTAAGTAAGCATCGTGTCTGATCACCTTCATCAATTCGTGCCCATTGTGCATTCTGACGGACATAGGCCATTCCAGCTGGACAATGCGGCACCTCACATATCCAGAACATTATTGAGCATATCTTCTATGGATTGCAATGTGCTGTTCAGAAGAAATTTCCACCCACTCATATCCTTACTGATTTATTGACGGTCGGCAGGACTCTTCGTGTCAATTCCCTCCAGTACGTCTTGAGACATTAGTGGAGTCCATGCAATGTCACGTTATGGCATTTCTGCATGCTCGCCAGGGCCCTACACGGTATTAGGCAGATGTACCAGTCTTTGGCCCTTCAGTATATGTATACGAGGATTGTCCAGAAAGTAAGTTCCGATCGGTCGCTAAATGGAAACCACGGTGAAACTTAGAAACATTTTATTTGCAATTTAGCTACACCTTCCAGGTACTTCCCTACATAGTCGCCGCTCCGACTTAGACATTTGTCGGAGCGTTATACCAAATTTCCAACACCATCATCATACATGGCAACCTCCTGTGCTTTCCGATAATTCTCTACGCAGATCTATAGCGAGTAGCCTGCGCCCAAGTGTGGTCTTCGTATCCAGCGTTTCATGTGAACAGAGAAGATATTCAGGACGAGCCAATTAGGGCTGTGTTGTGGCTGATCAAACACTTCCCATCGAAAAGGCTGCAGGAGCATCTTCACTGCCCCTGAAGAGTGCAGCTGACAATTGCCGTGCACAAGAAAGTGCGTGGCAGCTGTGTTAGGTGGGCTGCATACATTAAGGTGAAGCCTCTCAGCGGGCCCTCCTACTTGGCGGGAGACATCGTTGTTCTAGGCACCCTTACTCGCTCACAGTGCGCTCACAACTGAAAAGAGCGTCTTGATGCGCTCGACGGTCATACTAGAGACACTACTCAACACATCTGTGCAGACCTTTATCGGGTTTTCATTGTGGTGTCCATTTCGCGATCGATCGGAACTTACTTTCTGGACAACCCGACTTGTGTAATCGGTATTACAGTCCCACAAAAAGTGATAATAGTTATGATCATTTTAAAATAACTTAGTTTGATGAGTGGAATGCGGTGGAACTCTTTTGTTTTTAGCCCTGAGTGGTTAATTACCCCCAGGATGGGAATTACTACTTTAGAACAAACACAGGTTTATACTGGTCTTTCCAACACAAGTGGAGTGTTGTAGAAGAACCTCTCCTGTTGTACATGTGTCACAATAAGTCCCAAGGGTATCCTGTAGCACACATAAATAATATGCCGTCTCTTACAATTACGTATGTCTGTTGACTTAGAAAATTGGCCATTAATCTGGAAATCATTTCCTCAGCACACTGATTAACAAGGCATTGTCCTATTGGGAGTAATATGCACATGCCTTCCTGCAACCCTTGAAGCAACTTACCTTGTAAGTTATAGGTGAGCCAACAGTTTAACACTGACTGCCACCATTGCCAGAAGTAAAAGAAGTGATGAGTGACAGACGAAACTTCCGGTCGCTGAGCCACTGAAACGCGAGGCTTTCAGAGATACAGACACGTTCGTATTGGACGTGACTGACCCCAAGAGATATATTTGGCCATACCCTTTTCATAGAAAGATCCCCAGCAACTGCTATCAGAGACTTAGGGAAAACCGAGCGAGGTGGCGCAGTGATTAGACACTGGACTCGCATTCGAGAGGACGACGGTTCAATCCCGAGTCCGGCCATCCTGATTTAGGTTTTCCGTGATTTTCCTAAATCGCTCCAGGCAAATGCCGGGATGGTTCCTTTCCAAGGGCACGGCCGACTTCCTTCCCCGTCCTTCCCTAATCCGATGAGACCGATGACCTCACTGTCTGGTCTCCTTCCCCGAACCAACCAACCAACCAACTTAGGGAAACTGTAGTAAAAGTAAACTTCAATATGCAGATGGGATCAGTTTCTTCATCACTGGGCCGTCTCGGCTTTCAGCTCTCAATTGTTTACTCTAGTGGTACGATTACACGTTTTACATAATGGACTCGTTGGATATTTTATAGGTATCACTTCTAAATAGTTGCGAGGACTAAACTATATAGTCGTGATGAAATGACTAACGTAGTCAGGGATAAGAGCAGCCTAGGTGCAAGATGAAATAGTTTTATCCTTCACAAAATGTAATGATGAACAGGTCTCAGTTAGCACTTCAGTACTTAGAATACACGCCACCCAAAAAGATGGAAGATCAACAGGACAGTATACAAAGAGCGAATTCCTGTGTCAGTGCATTTCACTATTGACTGAGTAATGTATTTTGTTGTCGACAACAACGACGCAGGTAAGCATTATTATTTGATACCGCAGTAACAACGCCATGTAGTC
Source organism: Schistocerca serialis cubense (assembly GCF_023864345.2). Lineage (NCBI taxonomy): Eukaryota > Metazoa > Arthropoda > Insecta > Orthoptera > Acrididae > Schistocerca > Schistocerca serialis. The sequence goes on from NC_064638.1 coordinate 1,192,904,309, forward strand.
TGCTGTAGGTAAGTTTGTGATAGCTGATAACTGAAAGTGGTAGTAATTAAGAATCATTTCACCAGCAGCTCGTTTTGTTTTTTCAAATGTCCTTACGGGTTGTAGGGGACCATCTCCACTAAATATGTTCAGTGTCATCAGCCCCAGGCTACAACTCTCTCTTCCTCCTTAACAATTGGCTCCCATTAATGTTCATCCACTCTTCTAGGTATTGTCTGGGTTTTGTACAGATTTTAGATAACCTTTCGATCTAACTCTATGAAAATCTGAACTTTTAAGATATGTACCATATTCCAACCAGCATTGTAGACACATTTCAAAATCCATAGATGTTATAAATATACGCTAAAGAGATTTATTTGAACACTTATTAACTAAACTCCATCCGACCAGCCGCCGTGTCATCCTCAGCCCACAGGCGTCACTGGATGCGAATATGGAGGGGCATGTGTACAGCACACCGCTCTCCCAGCCGTATGTCAGTTTACGAGACCGGATCCATTACTCTCAACCCAGTAACTCCCCAGTTTGGCTCACAAAGGCTGAGTGCACCCCGCTTGCCAACAGCGCTCGGCAGACCGGATGGTCACCCATGCAAGTGCTAGCCCAGCACGACAGCGCGTAACTTCTGTGACCTGACGGGAACGGGTGTTACCATTGCGACAAGGCCGTTAGCCCATTTGAACACCTATTACTGGACATTAACATGGGACTCATCCAGCCTTTGCTTTGACGACAGTTTGAACTCTGCTGTGGACACTTTTCTTGTCAGAATTTCTGCAGGGGAATGGGAGCACATTCTTCATCAAGAGCCGAAACCAGATGAGGTGGTGATTTTGAACGCTGGGGCCTGGAGCGAAATCGACGTTCTGACTCATTTAAAACGTGCACAAGTGGACTCGAATTCGGACTCTGCGCAAGCCAATCCATTTCACGAATATTACTGACCTCAAACCATTGGCTCGCAGATTCTACTTTATAACACGATACACTGTTGTCCTGATGCAATCACAGTTTCTGAAGAGTTCTTGTACTGTATGCCGCATACAATGCTGTAAGACATCTACACCTTTTCCCACATTCAACGTTTTCGTAAGCTCCATAAAGGGACTATACCCCACCCGTGAAAAACATACCCATATCCTAACACCACCTCCTCTGTACTTCACGGTTGACAGTACAATGGATGGCAGGTACCGTTCTCCACGCTTTCGCCAAACCCAATCACTTCCGTCGTACTACCACATGGTAGGCATCCCCACCTAGCCTTTTCGAATCATCCACTGTCCAGCTGCCTCTTTACACGATCTGAAGCAACGTTTACCATTAACTACAGAAACATGTGACTTACGAGGAGTCGCTTTACCCCATGCTTCTTAACTCCCTATACACAGTCATTTTGCTTGGTGGACGCTTGGTAGCACTTCCGAACTCACGGAAGCTGCCTATGTATCATTTTCTACAGCTGCCCTCCGCAATGTTCGACGTACCCTGCATGCCAGTACAGGAGGTCTTCCTGGTATTAATTTAGCAGTGGTTATAACTCCGCGTTTCCATTTAGTATATCACAGTCGACTTGAGCAGCTTTAGAGAGGTTGAAATATTCCTGGTGAATCTGTTTCTCGGTTGACATCTAATTGCTTTTCTACTGACAACTCAATAATGCCTGCCTCCTTTAATGTTGGTGGGTACAACTCTTATGACATCTTGTGATCCGTTTTCCGTTACACATGGGTATTTGGATACTTTTGTACGGTAAGTTTCCATTTATCTGTGGCCGGCCGTTGTGGCCGAGCGGTTCTAGCCACTTCAGCCCGGAACCGCGCGACCGCTACGGTCGCAAGTTCGAATCCTGCCTCGGGCATGGATGTGTGTGATGTCCTTAGGTTAGTTAGGTTTAAGTAGTTCTAAATTCTAGGGGACTGATGACCTCAGATGTTAAGTCCCATAGTGCTCAGAGCCATTTGAACCATTTGTAGCATTGTCTCATATAGCCGAATGTAAACGGTATCTTTGTACCATCCATTGGCGCTGTTCGGGTATTTGTCGAAACAATACCGCTATCCGACTGGTCGGGTTGTTTTCTATGATTCTGGACGTACTGCGTATTAGCAGGGTAGCGCAGTTCGACATATAGTCGATTAAGCTGAGGCTCATTCCTTCTAGTTTTAGGGAGTATGTGGTGTATGCAATTTTAAAATATGTTCACGTCATAGCAGCAAGGAAACCGCTTGTATTTTTGCTCGACTCAGTTCTTTGGGCCGTCCACCAAAATTTCAGTAGTAAATATTTGTTTATTACGAGTACATTCACCTTGGCTGTCAGTTTCCTGATTCTTCTTGCATTTGCTCATCTAGAACATAGTATCGTTCACCGTTGTAAGCTGCCGTTTGGTAAATATCCTCTTCCACTTTGGTTTCTCATTTATTACGTACTAAGGCCTCTGGAATTGTCTTGCTTTTGTCCCTATGAGTGTGAGTACAGTGTTGGTAGGATTTATCGCTGGACTCGTTGATCTTTGTATATGTTCAAATCTTCCTTTAGCTTGTCTTCGTATTCAGTAGTAAATATCCCTAAATCATGTGGGTAATCCTTACAATCTGTCCGTGAGTTTTCCACGCTCAGACATGTATAGGATAAGGGGATTTTGCGCAGCAGTAGGTCGAACTAGATGACGAATAGTAATATAGATATCGGACAACCTTTTTTACTGAAAATTTCATCGGAAATTTTTCTGTTGCTTCTATGTTGATGATCACTCGAACATTGGATTTTGTCAGCAGTTAGAAAATTACAGCCCTAAATTTATTTTCGTATTCTAGAGCATCCGTGACTGTCGTGCGATATGCATGTATGACCCTGTAGAATGCCGTTTTAAGTATGTTGCGTCTACTGCTGTGGAAGTGTGGTTGGTTGTTGCATATCCAACACGCTTACAGTACGTCACAATAGCGTCGGGCATTTATCTGCCTTCTACAGCACACGTTTGGCTCGCACTAATATTTTTTGTTCATGAGCATCTTTAGTAGTACGGCAAAGCATCGGACTACGACTTTATTTGATTTCCCGTAACACTACCTTAACATTTACGTGTCGTTCGAACCCACCAGTAACAAATCTGGGCGCCCCCTCCGAATTGCTTTCAAGTCTTCCTTTAATCATAACTGGTACGGATCCCAAATACCCGAGTAGTCCTCAAGAATAGGCCGCACTAGCGTCCTATATACGTTCTCCTTAAAGGTGATTCATACTATCCTGGAATTCTCCCAATAAGCCGTAGTCAACCTTCCCTACTACAATCCTCACATTCTCATTCCGTTTGATATCGCTTCGCAGCGTTACGCCTAGATATTTAAACGATCTGACTGTATCTAGCAGGAGACTATTAATGCGGTATCCGAACATTACAGATTTGTTTTCGCAACTGATCCGCATTAACTTACATTTTTCTACATTTAGAGCTAGCTGCCATTCATCTCACCAACTAGAAATTTTGTCTAATTCATCTCGCATCCCCCTACAGTTACTCAACTTTGACACCTTACTATACACCACAGCATCATCGCCAAACAACCGCAGACTGCTGCCTCCACGTCGGCCAAATCATTCACGTATGTGGAGAATAATAGCGGTCCTGTCACACTTCCCTGGGGTTCTCTTGACAATACCCTTGTCTTTGATGATCACTGGCCGTCGAGGATAGCATACTGTTTTCTGTAACATAAGAAGTCTAAAAGCCACTCCCGCAGCCTATTGCATATTCTCGTATCTTTTTTAACAGCCTGCAGTGGAAATGAGCGTTTGGCGTCATTGGCCGTGAGGTCCCTTACGGGGCAGGTCCGGCCGCCTTGGTGCAGGTCTTATTTCATTCGACGCCACATCCTACGCGCCGTATGGGGATGAAATGATGATGAAGACAACAGAACACCCAGTCCATTAGCGGAGAAAATCCCTGACCCACCCGGGAATCGAACCCGGGCCCCTTAGGACGGCAGTCCGTCACGCTGACCATTTTTTTTTTTAAATCTCATTTTGTTCGCTTCGTTCGTTGCATCTGCTCGGGGCGGACGTCGTAAGACATCCGTTTAAGCTCGTTGTTGATCGATTAACTCAGTTTTTTTTATTACAGAGGGCAGCTAACCGAACACGCTGAGCTACCGTGCCGGCGTCATTCAGCTATAGGGGCGGACAACAGCCTGCAATGGTGTACCGCATCCATAACCGTAAGGATTCGCTACATGTCGCTCAGGAGACTGGTAGTCACATTATTGTTTTCAGAGATTTAACTCTAGAAGAGTTCTGTAAAATATTACTGTATTTTATATATAATGCTGAGCACTGTCACGATGCATTCCCCTTTCGGTTTGCGTACTTGATGATTTTCTTCTGTCTGCTTGGTTTTAACGCGATCTGTGTGATGTGTTGATAAATCGTCCTTGTCAAAGGACATATCGATGTACTTGCAAGTGTCACCTGTGTTTCTGACTTTTTGATAAGTAACAGTTTCGCCTTGATTTTGTTTATTTTTGGCAAAATAATGTTTGTTCCTGGTGGCACCTCGAAATTATGGCATGTAGAATTCCGAAGACCATCTTCGCCCAAAAACTTTTTATATGATGTAGTTAATGATAGTTTGTCGTATGAACAGTGTCTCACAAATCATCCACCTAATGAGAGCGCTGCCGTAAGCCTCATTTTTTTTTTCAAACTCTGTTCCACCGAAGTGAATTTCGTACTGTATAGACTAGTGTCTTGGAGATGTTATATGTTTGGTTTCCAGGCATTTGGTGGCGGTATTTAACTATGTAAGTAGCGTGTACGCGGCGAAGTATGTTCAGCGGTGTGAGAAACTAGCATGTTACCACATTTGGCCGTCGACTATTTGTTGGGAACAGAAAAACGATATTTGAAGACGGGTGATTCTGCTTCGTCATTGAGTATAGTAGAACGTGAACTCTTGTGCTCGGTGGGCAGAGATGCCACCACAGGTCTACCAGGTGCTATTTATCACCATAGTCTGCAGTCCGCGACCTTTGTTTGCTGTGGGGACCTGGTCTTCATCAGAGAAAACATAATTAATGTGGCCTCCTACGATGGTTCGCTTAGTGTGGCTTTGGCGCTACTAGGGGACGTTAACTAGCATTGTTGATTACGAAGCTATAAGCAGCAGTACGCCCTTTACAAAAATCAGCCTTTTTATCTTTTATTCGATAATACACTTCCTTTGATCAAGACCTGTCCAAAAAGTATCATATATTCACCTACAAACGACATTCAACTTATCAAAAGAAAAAAAAAACAGTAATGGGGTCCTTAAAAATATTCTATAATATTCCATTGTTGGTATAAAAGAGGGTAGAACATTCAAAAATCCTCAGAGAGGTCATTACGGATAGAGATGCACTCATCCACGCAGCGGCGAAAAATATTCATCGTTCGTTCCAATGTTGCCTGGCGCAGTGATTTACAACCTGGTCCGATACGTTGCTGCACCTTCTCTGTACCTGTCAGAATACCTTTGATGGCTTTTACGCATCCTGAAGGAAAGAAAGTCCAGAAAAGTCCTGAGATCTAGCACACCATTCCACCTGGTTCGGAATCCAATAGATGTGGCAGAATACCATCGGTACGGAAGGTCCTATGTGCTGGACATCCATCTTGCTGGTATCACATAAGCAGTTGGGTTCGATGCGGCACTTCATCGAAGAGACGATGAAGGCTTCATGGAGGAAGTTGCCGTATACTATGCCTTTTAGGATACCACTGATGAAGTACGGATTAATAATTGTAGTACAAAGCATCCAACACGAGACAATAACTCTCCATTGCCTTGATGTTTCATCTTTCTAAACCATCGTGGATTTTCACTGGACCAATAATGCAAATTTTTTGTATTTACAGTGGCGAAAGTCGCCCACACTGATATCATTATACAACAATAGTGACCCATTGTCAGAATCCATGTTCCAGTTTCATGCATACTTAATTCCGATACGGCACGGATGACAAACGGGTCCATTACAGCGTGCACTTTAAATGGCGTGCCAGCTAAAGAAGTACTCCAATGTTGGAGTACACGGTACCGTACTATTTTTATGGGGAAAATGTCAAAATTGTATAACACAGATTCACTGTAAATTCTGACAGTATATCGATCAAATGCATCGTCACATTCAGCCGTAGCTAAATGCTACTAACTATTTGACCAAGGTCTCACAGATGTAGGTGGCAGTTATGGAGAAGCAAAGCCATCGACGTCGACCATAGACGACGGTTTCCAGACAATCGAGGAAGTGATACAGAGCAATCGTAGATTTTTCGACAGTGGGAATTTCACACAGCGGTTTTCGAGTGGAACTGATTTGTATCGTCTAGGAATTGAACGATTAGTAAGATCGTTACGACCGTTGTTTACAGGTGGAGTCGGTCACGGTGTTGAATTAAAGTGTCATATATCTGTGTCAGTTTGAAGCGTAGTGCAGCATTCAGTAAGCGTTGCTTGGCTTGCGACAGCAATGTGTAACTTACTTTTTAAAGTTACGTCGTACGTGTCTTTTGTTTCAGAGGAACATTCATCGGTAAAAACAACATCGGAGGACTCGGTAGCGAGGATTTTCTGCTGTGCTCATTGACAGAGCTGCATGGAGGGAACTAGAAATTATTCCTATTAACGTTTTGGGGCTGTTGTACATTATAAGGATGTAACTGGTGGCCCCTTGGAATGACATGTACACTAGGATTAGGAATGCCAGTCTCCTGTTGAAGACATACAAATTTATTTCCACTGAAGCGAGACGAGTAGTATCGACGATAATACTTGTGCAAATGCTACGACTTTTTTTGCGGTAAGTAGAAACATTCCATTTCTAGAAGCATGAAAGCTCTATGAGGAAACATCTGTCAGGAAGGTGTGATCCTGTCAAGATATACCCCTCTACTGCAGCATGCAAAATGTTGTGCTGAATAATTCAGACAACGTTGGAAAATTAGAGAAAATTTTAGTAACAGGGAAAAAAAGACATCTGAAGGATGTGCCACAGGTTTCAGTTTTGGGCCCACTCATTTTCCTTAAAGAAGTGACTGAACTTCCACTCAAAATTCAACAAGCAAAATTGGTACCTTTAGGATACTATACTAGTGATACAATAAATCCTATCAGAGATAAACCAACAGAAACGTTAGTAAACGATATATTCCAAAAAATTATTAAGTGGTTCTCTGAAAGTGGACTCTTCCTAAATTTTGGAAAGTATAAAAAGCACACTACTTTCAGTTCTGTGCAATAAATAGAGCCATACCAACAACTGATGTAGCGGACGAGGAGAAGTCAATAAACAGGGTAGAATACTCCAAATTTTTGGGTGTACATATTGATGAGGATTTGAACTAGAAGAAGCATATTACGTAGCTTCTCAAACAGCAAAGTTACACTACTTTTGCTCTTCATGCAGTTGCTCACCTTGGAAAGAGAAGTATGAGACTCCTGACGTAATTGGCTTACATCCACTCAACAATGCCATATGGAAGTATCGTCTGTGGTAATTCATCAGTTAGAAAGAAAGTGTTGATTGCACATAAGCGAGTAGTAAGAACAATAGGCGGTGTTCACCCACGGGCGGTATGTAGGTACTTCTTTAGGGAGCTAGGCCTTTTATCTGCACTGTCACAATACGTACATTTGCTAATGAACTTCATCATGCATAATTCATGACAATTTGAGAAGAACTGTGATGTTGATACCTACAACACTAGAGAGAAAAATGACCATTATTACCTCCTGTTAAAGCAGTCAGTGGCTCACAAAGGAGTTCAGTATGCTGCAACGAAAATTCTTGATCTTTGGCACATTAACACGAAATATCTGACGGATAGCGAAGCAAGCTTTATGCATAATTTGAAATAATTTCTCCTGGACAACTCCTTCTATTCCACTGATGAATTTCTGCTTAGAAACTAGTAGCCACGGAAAAAAAGAGTAGCTACATGAGTAGATGTACCATCGATGTTCATTTATGTTAACAATTATCATACATACATATCCTCTTAAATGTCTCGCTCCACATTATTTCGCTAAAATAATATTTCAAATGATGTTACTAACTTACTGTGAAGTTCCTCTGCCTGAGTACCATTATGTCTACCATCAAAGACAATTAAAGAAACGTAATGATGACACAGTTTCTTAATTAAGGACTGCATTACACACAACAACATTTGCTTGATTCGGTTTTTAATTTGTTTGTTGGGAAAAAAATTATCTAAAGTCCTCAAAATAAATGGGACGCAGCGTGTATCCAGAATGAACACTTGAGTTAAGGTTGATTCTTCGGAGCATCTTAAAAATGAGCACAAAAGACGTAAGGAGGACACCTCCTGAATAACCAGTGTTTTTCTTCAAGTAGTATTTATACAACTGAACGTTCTAGTTCGCCGAATTTAATTTTTTCGGCGTTCTTCACGTGCTGTAACTGAAAAGGAGCGATGATATTCCACGTAATATGCTGAAGCAACAAGCTGACAATTCAGCTCCACCTGATTCTCTCCAGGTCCGTGCTTTTAATTTGGAGCAGGTAATACCCAAACGTGACACTCCCTGGTGCAAAGAGGAGGAGGAAAAAAATTAATTCGGTACACGAGGCCAGGAGCGAGATGGGGTAAAAGCTGGGAGCCGAGCAAAGTTTTCGGGCCACGAGTGCCCCAGGGACTGTTGGAGGCGCGGCCGGTCCTCGTCGCTGTCGGAGTAGTAAGGGGGGGAGGAAGGCTGGGGGGGGGGGAGGAGGGGGAGGGGAGAGAGGGAAGGTAGGAGGGGATAGGGCGTTAATCCGGCGGCGCTGATCGCGAGGACTGCGCCCTAGCGGGGGCGGGCCGCCTGTCCGCAGGGCCTAATTCCCTGCCCTGCCCTACCGGACGCCTACCGTGTCTTTCATTCCGCACCGCCGAGCGAATAAAATGGAAATTAAGTAGATTCCTCTCGGCTCTGCCTAACATTAATATGTAACAGTCAAGAGAGATGTTGTCCTGGCAAGGAGCGGGATACTCGTTCTGCCACAGCGTACGGGGTCGTGCCTTGAGATGCTGTCAGGATTTTTTTGGTCCGTGTCGCACAGACTGTCGTGTATCGTACCGCTGACAATTTGCCAGCGAAGATGAAATTTATGCGCTCGACAACTAGATCGGAATTTAATTCCAGTCAATGACAACAAAAACAAATTATCATCATGTTACCAATTGCGGTCCGTAATGACCACCATCAGACATGAGGAAAACAGTAAATAATGAACTTAAAAACACAACGACGGAAACTCAACAATGAAATATGGAAGTATCGTCTGTGGTAATTCATCAGTTAGAAGGAAAGTGTTGATTGCACATAAGCGAGTAGTAAGAACAAGGAGTTGTGCGACATAACCAACAGTTGGTAGACGTGTTTATAGATCTGAAAGATGATTTAATTTCAAATTTCGATCCAATCGTATAAGAGTGGTGCTAGTAGCACCACAATGAAGACGAAAATCAGGTTTTTGCTTCAAATACACGCTGTAAAAGTCGTGAGCGTTAGTCAGCTTTGAGATTGGACGTGGTGAGTTGGTGTTAGTCAAGACTGTCTTTAAGACGACAAAGACGCCATTACCAACACGTCACTGGGTTCGAACGAGGTCGTGTAATAGGATGTTCCTTCTGCGATCATGCAGAAAGATTTGACAGGAATGTAGTCCCCGTACATGCTGGCTGCGGTGGTGACGCGAAGGTACGGTCGCAAGAAGATGGCCAAGTCGCTCCACCCAAAAGGAAGAGCATCGTGTTTGGCTGCATCTGCAGCAGCAATTTGAACAGGAATTACCACCACTGTAACACGAAGAAGGAGAGCTACGTGCCAGGCTCCCTGTAGCGTGCATACCACTAACCCGAAACCACCGCCATTTGCAACATTAGTGGTGTCAGGCGGGGGTTCTCTGCATGCCAAGGTGGAGGTCTGTTCTGTTTTCTGATGAAAGCTGGTTGTGCATCGGTGCCAGTGATGGCCGATTTTTTGTTAGGCTGAGGCTGGTTGAGGACATGCATTCAACCTCTACGCGGTGTAGAAACAATGGACGTACACCTGTAGTTAAGGTCTGGGCTGCGATTTCGTTTGACAACAGGAGCTCTCTCGTTGTTATCCCAAACACGCTCATTGCAAAATTGTACGTCAATATGGTGATTCGAATTGTTGTGCTGCCATTCACGAACAGCATTCCTGGGGATGTTTTCCAATAAGATAACGCTCACCCACATATCGCTGTTGTAACCCAACGTGCTGTAAGGAGTAGCAACATGTTGTGCTGGCCTGCTCGACCACCAGACCTGTCTCCAATCAAGCACATATGGGACATAATCGGACGATAATTCCAGAATCGGCCACAAACGTCATTACTGGTTATTGAATCGATTGACCAAGTACAATAGGCATGGAACTCCCCCCCAGTAACTGACGTTCAGCAGCTGTACAACGGGGGTGGCCGAGCGGTTCTAGGTGCTACAGTCTGGAACCGCGCGACCGCTACGGTCGCAGGTTCGAATCCTGCCTCGGGCATGGATGTGTGTGGTGTCCTTAGGTTAGTTAGGTTTAATTAGTTCTAAGTTCTAGGGGACTGATGACCACAGCAGTTGAGTCCCATAGTGCTCAGAGCCATTTGAACCAAATATATTAGCTAGACAAATGTATTCCCAAAATTCCATTACTCTACGTTAAATATTTTTTGGTGCTGCAATTTTTTTCCTTCAATGTATGATGTAACAATTAAATCAGAATATGTCTTACATCTCTCTAACATGATTAATCCAATGTGGCATTATCATAAGATATAAACAAAGATAGCTCCGCATCGCTAAACAAGTATAATAATACAGTGCAACCCAGGCCACAGTGCTGGGATACATATAATGTGAACGATGTTGATGTTGTTTTTGTTGTGGTCTTGAGTCCTGAGACTGGTTTGATGCAGCTCTCCACGCTACTCTATCCTGTGCAGCCTTCTTCATCTCACAGTACCTACTGCATCCTACATCCTTCTGAATCTGTATAGTGTATTCATATCTTGGTCTCCCTCTACGATTTTTACCCTCCATGCTGCTCTCCAATACTAAATTTGTTATCCCTTGATGCCTCAGAACATGTCCTACCAACCGATCCCTATTTCTAATCAAGTTGTGCCACAAACTCCTCTTCTCCACAATCCTATTCAGTACCTCCTCATTAGTTATGTGACCTACCCATGTCCTATTTTCTCATTGGTTATTAGTACTACTCCTCCATTATCCGTATTTGATTTTGCATTCCTGACACTGAAATCACCTGGCCAGAAATCTACATCTGCATCAACATAGATACTTCGCATGACACCTGTCATTTCCTTTTCTTCCTGTCACCACACATCACTAATTCACACTATATTTAAACTCTGTGTACTCATTGCCCCTTTTATATTCTCTTACTTACCTAAGGCTACTTTCAACATCATCTGTAATATCATGCCTCAAACTCTTGGTTTCAGCGTCATTTGGTGAATGACCGCCCTTTATTGATATTATTATTAAAATCGTAGGCAGTTGATTCACTTTAACTATATCGGGTCTTTGGGTGGAGAGACGAACTGTGCTCTTCTTCCTCGCCCCATCCTCCCCTGCCTCCTCCATACCGGATTGGAACTTTGAATCAAAAATGTTGAAATGTGTGTGAAATCTTATAGGAAATAACTGCTAAGGTCATCAGTCCCTAAGCTTACACACTGTTGTTGTTGTGGTCTTCAGTCCCGAGACTGGTTTGATGCAGCTCTCCATGCTGCTCTATACTGTGCAAGCTTCTTCATCTCCCAGTACCTACTGCAACCTACATCCTTCTGAATCTGCTTAGTTTATTGATCTCTTGGTCTCCCTCTACGATTTTTACCCTCCACGCTGCCCTCCAATGCTAAATTTGTGATCCCTTGATGCTTACACACTACTTAACCTAAATTATCCTAAGGACAAACACACACACACCCATGCCCGAGGGAGGACTCGAACCTCCGCCGGGACCAGCCGCGCAGTCCATGACTGCAGCGCCTAAGACCGCTCGGCTAATTCCGCTCGGCGAAACTTTGAATCCACACCTGGAATGCAACAACAACAGTATCAGCAATCGACGGACGTACGAAGAGGAAAGAACGGAAAAAGGGATGTAGGAGAAGGATATGAGTAAGTGTGTGCGTGTGGGTGGTAAAAGGGCATCTTGAATTCCATAACGTTAAAAAAATCTCAGTATATGGCCGAGGCCGTACGCGTTACGTACATTGTGACTATATCACTGGAAGGGCACTATGAGCAACTTCACGCGTGGCTGGCTCCGCATAACGTTTTCTTTGGGCAGGCAGATAACGCGGGGGGCAGCGGTGCGCTGAGCGTCGTTCGTATGTGTGTGTGTGTTTGTGTGTGTGTGTGTGGGTGTGTGTTCGCGAGCGTGCTGGCTCGCTTGCTCGCTCGCTCGCTCGCTCGCGGGGCTTTTTCGGCCTCCGCGCGCGTCATTAAATCCGCATTTGCGAGGCGGCTGCTCCCCGCGCCGCCAGAGGCTGCGGGCTTTAGCCTTCCTCTGTCGGAGCTCATTCCCACACTCCCGGCCCTGCTGAAGCACCTGCCGGCGCATTAGCAATAAATGCGGCCCTCCACTTCTGCCGCAAGGGACTGCGCGAGGAAGATATCGAGTGTATTTAAGGTGCCCAGCGGGCTGGACTAGTCCTCGACTGTGTAAGGCAATCAACTAATCTACGTCAGACATATTTTGGAACGTTAAATACCTTACCAAAGTATTCTCTATAATCACGAACAGATCGTAAAAGTGTGTTTTCGTGTCCTTAGTAAATGAGAGAAATATTCGTCAAGTTTTAAATATCGGATCGAAAAAATATTGATCATTAGTGACTGATACGGAATGAGGAATTTCTCCCCAGAGTCGGCGAAGAAACGATTATGTAAAACACTCATAAGAAGGGACAATAAGGTAGCACAGGTGTTAAGACAGCATGGGAATCCTGTGGTTCTAGACTGAGCTGTAGAGGGTGAAAGTCCAGGGAAAAAAAGACTGGGATATACACAACTAATAATTTCGAGTGATATTGTGTGACAGTTTGTTAGCTAGTTAGTTACATGTTTCAGTTAGTTAGTTACATGTTACATAGATGATTTTAACGATTCTTCTTGTAGATATGATGTAGAACGAGTCAGTTTAAAGGACATGTACACATGATTAATGAATACTTTATCATTTCATTCCTACTCATGCAACTACACTGTAAAGAAGTCTTTTTCCTTATTTTACCGGCTAACAGTTTTTAAGTAGAAATTCATCAATGCGATAGAAGGAGTTGTCCTGGAGAAACGATTTTAAACTAGATCTAAGCCTTGCTTCACTACTTGTCAGAGACTATGTTAATGGGCAAATGATCAAAAATTTTTGTTGCGGCGTGTTTAACTCCTCTCTGAGCCACTTGTAGCTTGGTAGCTTTAACAATGGGTAATAGAAGTAATTTTCTCTTCTAGTGTTGTAGGTATGTATACCACTGCTATTTTCAAATTGTGGTGCATTATTTATGACGAGTTTCACTAGCGGAAATATGTGTTGTGACGATGCAGTTACTTGCTTAGCTCCTTGAAGCGGTACCCACATGAAGTGCGTATCTAAAAACTGCTCATTATTCTTTGATGAAGAGGTCGACACGAGAGAGGAATTCTTAGCGGACTGCATCTAACCACCCAGAAGACCGATTGCTCCAAAAAGGCCTTATTAAATTGTCCTGTAGTCATGAGAAAGCAAAATGTAGCCTCAGCGCAAACGTAACTTAGTGTAATTGGTTTTTGATGGCTGTGGACGGAAGAATGTGGAACATGTAACGCCGGAAATGCATATCCTCCTATTTCCATCTATTGTACTATAACTTGTTTTCCTTATTTTTGCTACCTGAATATATGATATTTCTGTGTCTTCACATATTGTAATTGTTTTACTATTTGTATATATATATTTATGCATTTATGTCGATGTATAATTGGTTTGTTGTGTAAAGATTATTTGTATTTTTACGCTGGGTCTTGCCTAGGGAAAACTGCTATCGAACGATTACATCGATAGGTCGTGTGAAGAATCAAAGTGTGTAGGATTGGTAGTGTTAACTCTGCCGCGTGGAGCGCGGGCAGAGGGAGTCTGGCGGGAGTAGCGAGTGGAGCAGGTGTGTTGTGTGACGCTCCCTCGAGTTGCCGCGCTTTCGGGGTTTGGCAGCATGTAATTGCGCTCGACTCGCGATGATAGTTTCTGACATGGTGTCGCTGACGGGAAGCATTAGCTGGCGCACATCAAGAGCCCGTTTCGCCTGGTGACCGTGTCGAGAAGAAGGCGCGCCAACATCCAGCTTCTGCAACAGCGACGGCCGACAATGAGTGACTGTCGCCACCTCCTCGATCGACGGCTTCAAACCTTCAATCAACCAACAAGCAAGACTAAAAGCACGTAAAGTTTCAGAACTGTATTGCAGACCTCAGCTTTTCAAATTGTTCCATTTGCCTCGCAAAATTACAGCGACTTAGCATGAACCTTTGTTGCTCATTGTCCCAATTGCATTGCCAAGCAGGGTCCCTTCCTTTTCCGAAATGAGCCCGAGGGTCGTTGAAATTCAAACGCCAGCATCATTCGATTTCACTGCTTTAATTTCAAAGTTCAGCTGGCTACAATATTTAGATTGTACAAGCACAAATTAAGAGTGCGAGTTTTGTTTCCGTATTTTAGTTACCTGTGACTGCAGCTCAGCTTGGTACGTACTAAATTTTACTATTGTGAATTGTTCAGAATCATTTAATTCAAGTTCAAAGTTAATTCTCTTATTTCTAAATTGCGTAGATTCAAGTAGCTTTTGAAATGATTGTTGAGGTAGTCCAAGACTAACCTTATTTTACTGAATGTCGATGTGCTTCAGAAAGAAAGCTCACTATTAACTTTAGTCACTAAATTAACCTTCGATTTTCCAGTTTTATTAATTCTTTTGCTAAATTAAGTCAGAGTGTAGCGAAATTTATTGCTTCTGACAAACTTTCAGTTTTCACACTACACGTGTCAACCTTCAGTTGCCACGCTTCTAGTGCTAATTATATGTGTAATTCCCTTTCTTTTTCAGTTGCTATAGTAATTGTCCTTAGGACTGGCGACCGTAATTTCCCCCAAATCTCAAATATCTAATTACCGCTAGTTAATTGTTAACGTAACGGCCGCACATTTACTTTCTTTATTAACTTTACCCCTTTTCAAAATTAACTTCCACCAGTTTCATTTGCTTTTTTTTCTTTCATTTAGATGTAACCCTTTCCTCCCTCTTTACCGACAGATTAACTTCGGTGACGATTGCTTTTCCCAAATTTCCATTAGGTACACGCAGTTTAATTTTTCACTGTCTTTAAGGTCGATTACTGAGGGGGGAGGTTACACGTGGCGACCTGGTGACAGGACAATCTTCAGTTTTGAGGTTGTTCTGGACACGAATTTTGTATGGTGCAAATCTCGTAACAAATTACTGGTTACGTACAGGCCGTTACGTCAGCGAGAATAAGTAGTGGGAGTAATCCTAATTATATTTGAGATTTGGCATTTATATTGAAAATTATTAAAATGAGTGAAGGCAACAATTACCAAAATTTGGTAGACTTGGATACGGAACAATCGGTCGAACAGTGGGAAACGCGCACCGCGGCACCCATTGTTCAGGGGCAGGCGGCTAACATTAAAGACGCGACCGCCGAAACGCAACAAAGAGCAGAAATGAAATTCCAAACTTTAGAAAATGTTTCGGAATCGGAAGTGAAAATCAAATCTGAACCCCTTGATGACGAATACGCGGGGACAATTAAAGAGGAAGCCGCTACGGAAGTAGAACCGGTAGTTTCCGGGAATTTAGCTGATTTATTGAATGTTTTGATTAACGAAATCAAGGCTCAGTCTAGCAAGATAGAAACTCAATCGGCAGAAATTAAAGCTCAGGCTGCCAAGCAAGAAGCTCAGTCTGAAAAAATTGACAGGAAGCTAGACAATCAAAACAAAGCTATTAATGTTGTTAACAACAATGTTGGAGTTGTTAACGCAAAAGTTGATAAAATCAAAGAAGATATTGTTGTGATTAATACCGAAATCGGTAATCTTAAACAGGAAATGATAGGCGTTCAGGCGGAAATTGCGAGCATAAATACTCGTTTTAATTCCGAAATTAGCAGAATAGAGAAAAGTGTAGGAGAATCAGTTGCTCCGATCATCGAGAATAAGGTGACGGAACAAATTCAATTAGTGAAAAAAGAGGATCAAAAGAAGGTGGAAACTTTAAAGGCTTTAGTATCCGAAGTAGATACCAAAGTGACGAAGCAGGCTAATACCTGCGAAGAACAAAAAAAGGAAGTAGAAACGCTTGCGACGACCACTTGCCAAGTAATTACGAGAGTGTCGGAATTAGAAAAGAAACTTGACGAAAAAAAGAGCTATGTGCCAATCTGTGCACATAGTTCGGAATTGTTGACGAAAGAGGAGCGGTTCGACCCCTTGAATAAAGGCGGTATACATGCGACGGATTTCATTAAAAATTGTGAAAGAGTTTTACCCAGTTCATGGACTAATGAGAGAAAAATTAATGTGGTTATTGATGTTTTGGCTGGTGATGCCAAGCGTTGGGGCTTAAACCTCAACATTACGAACATGACTTTTGACGAGTTTAAAAATTTGTTTCTGGCTGAATACTGGTCAGAGCAAAAACAGCAAAGTGTCTGGCGCGAATTTGTCGTATCGACGCCTTTCGATGCGAATTCGCGCGGCTCGATGAAGGAGTTTTGTGAGGGCTGGATCCGCAAGTTGGAATATTTGCGTGATCGCCGCTCGGAATCCGAAATAGTCTGGGAACTCTACAAGAAGCTTCCAGATGATACAAAACGATACGTAGGAAGCAATTACAGGACAATCAATGATTTCCTGGAAAGAGTGGAGGACGAGGACAATTGGCGCAATAATCGCGACAGTGGTAGAGGCCGTGGTAACAACAACGGGAACCACAACAACGATAACCATGGGAATAATGCATACCGCAATCTTGGCAGCAATAACAATAATGGTTCGGGCCGTAATGACAATCGGTACAATGCAAATAATAACCGGAATGACGGAAAACAGTATCATACTAGCGTGATACGGGCTGCGCAGAATAGTAATAACGCCAGAGGGTGTGACCAGCCGCCTCAGCAGTATCCGGGGAGCGTATCTGCTGGGACGAGACAGGGAAACCATTCGCCGCGCCGGTGAGGGGCCGACCGGGCGTGGAGAAATTTTGGCGGCCCAATAACAGGAGAAAACCCAGGTGTCGTCGTTATGAAAATTCCGTATGGAATAATCAACGGCGGGAGAGTGTGCCAGTATTAGGAGAAAGGAGTGCGCCCACAAGTAGTAGATCAGTTGTAGACACGGCAGTAGAAAATACATTCACTGTCAGTGAGAACAATTTAAGTAGTGTTCCGGAAATCGACTATAAAGTGGCAGCTGTAATACCCACAGCGGAACTGGAGATTGAGTTTAAGAATGATTCGCAAGTGTTGAAAGAAGATCAGATGTCGGATAAAACGTCCGTCATCGAGCGAGGGGATGCACAGAGGGATGAGGTCTGGTTAAGGCAGTTCGGTCGCTTATACGACGAACTAAGAGATTATAGGGGCCTGTACGGGAGAAGTGTTTATGGGGAGCGCGGGCAGGATTTGCCGCGTCTCGTCCCGCAGGAAGATAGTGATTGTGAAGTGATGGAAAGTTCTGGCCCTAACTGGCAGACTTTACTAGAAATAGTTGATGTTAAGGGGGAGCACGAGCAAGATGCGTCGTGTTTCGTCCCGCAGGAGTTAGATGTTGAAGTAGTAACGGAAAGTTCTGGCCCTAACCGGCAGACTTTACCGAAAGTTGTAGTGGTAGAAGTAGCCGACCCATCCGACGCGAACATCCAGCTTAAACATTGCGAGAGTATTAAGGAGAAAGATTACGAAAATTTTAGTGATAGCCGGACACGATTGGTAGAAAAGCACGTAGATTACAGCGTGTATGAGGTTAGAGCTGACATTATACGGTCAGAAGATAACAGTGTGGGTTGCGCAGATCTAGAGGAAGTAATTGCAGATACTACTGGGCACATGTCTCCAGGTAGATTGGCAGATGAGATCAATCTGATTAAAGAGGAATCAACGAAGGTGACAATTAGTGAATTGATAGCAAAGCAACACTCACTAGTTGGCGAGTTACAGGAAAAGGTTTCGGTATTGGAGACGACGCTACAGACTAAACCTCAGGACAAACGTGTTGAAATTAAAAGTGTATGTGAACAGAGGCTGAAAAAGCCGCCAGATAAACCGGATTTAGGATCAAAGCCGGATGGTTATTTCTGGAATGACCTGGATATAGACGAGGATTTACTGTGGGAAAATAATGAAACAGTCGAGGACAAGTGTAGACAGATAGTAGTGTCTGTTAATATGCACGACCTACAACTAAACGTGTTGATTGACACCGGTGCATTGAGTGCTGTATCTGGGAAAATATTTGAGTTACTGAAAGACAGACCCGGCATCGTAGTTATGCCAGTAACAGGAGTGAAAATTATAGGTGCTACTGGGAAGGCCAGTAAACCGGTCACAGAACAGATATTTGTCAAGTTCGAGATATGTGGGGCACGATTTGAACAAGAGTTTGTCGTCGTGCCAGACTTAACTACGGAAGTAATTATCGGGTTAGATTGGCTATTAAAGTACCGTGCAGTGATTAACTGCGAAAGCAAAACTTTGACATGTATGTCACTAGATAAAACAACGGTAGTTGGTTTTGACGAGGCAGGAGACGGTGTGCATAGGCAATACCAGCCTATACGCATTGTTAACTGGCTAGATGACATTGACGTAGGAATGAGTTTGAACTACTGTAATGTGAGGAATCTCGGCATTGACAATAATGTAGAAAGTGAATTGGAAAGTATTGTAGACGGTGTCTCAAACGTAACACACGAACAAAGACGAGGCCGACTTTCCCGTACCTATTGCCATCACAACCATAGGGCATGGGGCAAATATGTAGTAGTATTTGAGAGAATTATGAACACCTTGAGACATGAATCGACGGGATTTTCTCCAGAGGAAATCCTGTTGGATGACAGAAGTAAAAATTTAGTGGAAGAGATAATCAAATTCCCTCCACGGATTGACATTAGTATTGGTGTGAAAAAAGATCGTTTGCGAGAAGTAATGAAGCTTAAAGCCGATGCTCGCATACGTCGTCATGACGCTAAAGCGCGTTTTGCTAAGTTTGCGATCGGAGACTTAGTACTTGTAAAAGCTCATGAGAAATCGAGCGAGATAGACAATGAAATCTCTAAATTTAAGTTTGTTTATAATGGACCATATAAAGTCATTGGTATACCTCACACAAATGCTTATTGCTTAGAGTATCCAAGCTCTGGAAAGCTATTAGGTGTACGAAACATTGTAGACCTGAAATTGTACCAACCAAGTATTGATTAGTACCACAGATAGGGTAATTTGTACAGTATGTAGATATAGAGTGTAAGATTTAAGGATGTGCCATGTGGCGATGCTTTTGCCTAACCTAGAGGTCATTAAAGAAGTTGTAATTAATAAGTAATTTATGTTGATTAAATGATTTAAGAGTTACTGAATATTAATCAATTTAAAAATCCAAGCTGCTAGTTTATGTTTTCAGCTGAGTCACAGTAGATTAAGGAATGTAAATATGATTTTGTAAATAGCTGTAAGATTTCATAAATATGTGATTTACTAGTCATTGCCGATGTACTTAGACGCTGTTTTAAGTTTCAGGCTAGTACATGCGTGTGATGATGGACAGTGTTGAGTTATCCACTGTGATAGTGTTTATGGACTCCTTGAGATTACTCGGGAGTGAGTTTTTCCGAAAGAATTCAGTGAAACGGACGTTCTGGAAACGCCGTCACAAGAGCGAGTGAGATCAAGCGTGCCGCACACGCGGGCGCAACAATACTGGCGAGGCGAGCCGCTGTCGGCTCTTGTGCCGCTGTTGGCTCTTGGGCCGCTGTCGGCATTCTTTGTACTTGCGAGTACGGAAGGCGGAATTGTATTTCTTCCTGGACAGCTGAAAGAATTCTACTGTCAATATTTATGTTTTTTTCGATCTGATGTGTGTTATTTTCTTGTTTAGCGTTTAATGGACTCCCATGACGAGAATATTAATTATGAAAGGGTTATGTAAAAATGTGTATTCTATGTAATTAATTATTAATTTGCGTATTTTGATCTACCTGTTTTTATGACCATGTACTCTGATTAATTTTGTAAATAGTATTCCATTTCTTGATACTGTTGGGAATTTTGACAATTTTAGAATAGCTAAACCATTTTCTATGTTTTCTATGAATTTTAATATGTTGTCAACCTGTTTTATTTTGTGCAAGATGACAGAGTGGAATAAGATTAGGAGTGTCTCCACTCAATTATTATGGTCTAAAAATTGATTTATGCTTAATTAGACGAATGCTAAATTTTGTTGATATTTTGAGCATATGCATTTCCGCTATTTCTTTTTTGGGACATTTTCTGAGTCTGTTTACGTTACACGAACATCCTCAGACAATGTGGGGCACGTGTAACGCCGGAAATACATATCCTCCTATTTCCATCTATTGTACTATTATTTTTTTCCTTGTTTTGTTACCTCAAGATATGACATTCCTGTCTCTTTATATATTGTAATTGCTTTACTGTTTGGATATATATATATATTTATGCACTTATGTCGATGTATAATTGGTTTGTTTCGTAAATATTATTTGTATTTTTACGCTGGGTCTTGCCTAGGGAAAACTGCTATCGAACGATTACATCGATAGGTCGTGTGAAGACTCAAAGTGTGTAGGATCTTTGGTAGTGTTAACTCTGCCGCGTGGAGCGCGGGCAGAGCAGAGAGAGTCTGGCTGGAGTAGCGAGTGGAGCAGGTGTGTTGTGTGACGCTCCCGCGAGTTGCCGCGCTTTCGGGGTTTGGCAGCATGTAATTGCGCTCGACTCGCGATGATAGTTTCTGACATGGTGTCGCTGACGGGAAGCATTAGCTGGCGCACATCAAGAGCCCGTTTCGCCTGGTGACCGTGTCGAGAAGAAGGCGCGCCAACATCCAGCTTCTGCAATAGCGACGGCCGACAGTGAGTGACTGTCGCCACCTCCTCGATCGACGGCTTCAAACCTTCAATCAACCAACAAGGAAGACTAAAAGCACGTAAAGTTTCAGAACTGTATGGCAGACCTCAGCTTTTCAAATTGTTCCATTTGCCTCGCAAAATTACAGCAACTTAGCATGAACCTTTGTTGTTCTTTGTCCCAATTGCATTGCCAAGCAGGGTCCCTTCCTTTTCCGAAATGAACCCGAGTGTCGTTGAAATTCAAACGCCAGCATAATTCCATTTCACTGCTTTAATTTCAAAGTTCAATTTGAGCATTAGCTGGCTACAATAGTTAGATTACACAAGCACAAATTAAGAGTGCGAGTTTTGTTACCGTATTTTAGCTTACCTGTGACTGCAGCTCAGCTTGGTACGTACTAAATTTTACTATTGTTAATTGTTCAGAATCGTTTAATTCAAGTTCAAAGTTAAATCTCTTCTTTCTAAATTGCGTAGATTCAAGTAGCTTTAGAAATGATTGTTGAGGTAGTCCAAGACTAACTGTATTTCGATGTGCTTCAGAAAGAAAGCTCACTATTAATTTCAGTCACTAAATTAACTTTCGATTTTCCGGTTTCATTAATTCTTTTGCTAAATTAAGTGTAGCGAAATTTATTACTTCTCACAAACTTTCAGTTTTCACACTACACGTGTCAACCTTCAGTTGCCACGCTTCTAGTGTTAATTATATGTGTAATAACCTTTTTTTTCAGTTACTATAGTAATTGTCCTTAGGACTGGCGACCGTGATTTCCCCCAAATCTCAAATATCTAATTACCGCTAGTTAATTGTTAACGTAATGGCCGCACATTTACTTTCTTTATTAACTTTATCCCTATTTCAAAATTAATTTCCACCAGTTTCACTTGCATTTTTCCTTTCATTTAGATGTAACCCTTTCCTCTCTCTTTACCGACAGGTTAACTTCGGTGACGTTTGCTTTTCCAAAATTTCCATTAGGTACACGCGGTTTCATTTTTCACTATCATTAAAGTCGATAAGTGAGGGGGATGTTACAAACACGACTGAAACCTCTTTTACCTTGTAATTTTGTGCATCTTCCTACGTGCACAAAATAACAGATTACTCTTGTAAATTATTACTTTCTGCGCTGTAAATATTCTGTTTTGACTAGTTCGATCAAGATAAGTACTCTTTCACAGATTCACTATTCAATTGTTATTTACACTACTTATAGGCAATGTGCTTATAGTGAGCGCAAGTTGTATTCTCCAGTTTTTTTATGTACATAGGCACTTACGTCTCCAGTCTCTTGTAAGGTCGTTTCACTGAACTTCAGCACACCATACTATCCTTACTGCACTTAACCTTGCTCCCACATTAACGAATATGCGGTTGGTGGCATACCTGTTGATGCGCGTTTGTATGCATTTCGTTTTACTTACTTCATTTTACAGAGAATTGTAGACATACATGAATCAGAGCATTTTAAAAAGTTAACTCTGCCTTCCACGATAGGTAATTTCTAGCCACGTTTGAACATTTCCCCATCACTTTTGGCAACATTTAAAATTTTAACAACCGCCGTATATTGTCTGCGCATATTAACCGAAGGAAAGTACAGCATAATCTTCAGACCTGTGTGGCCTCCATGAATATGCATCTGGATTTTCTGTGTATTTTAGTTCCATAATTTAAGTGTTAGGATAAGTTTTAATAAAAATGATATAAACTTTTTATTGTTCCAACCATAATAACGACCTTAATATGGTGTAGATATACTCGTCCTTTGTTATTATTCACGTTAACTTTGAATTTATGCATAAGTGTTCAGTTGCTTATTAATGACTGAAACAGTGCTATCAAATTTAAAATCTCTCGGCGTAGTATTGAAAAGTCCCCTTAGAAAAATTATGAATTACTGTGCTGGTAAGCTTCTACGTTATTTTATTTTCAAACTGCTGAGCAAAACTGAACGTACCCAGACTTTTCTCTCTTTACTTATTCTGATCACCACTAAACTGACACACAATATTTTTAGCGCAACGCAATCTGACTTTCAATAATCCCTACAAAAAGAATGTCCCTTACTAACAATAACCTATAACTTTCATGAATCACTTACCTCACAAAAATCTTCGTTACTCGAACTACTGCAATACAATGAGCGCCAATACTGCCAACTAAGTAAAAGATTCTAACTACTGAAGGGACTAACTACTGATAGGCATAGTTGGCAAATGAAAAATTTTGATAGAGGTTTCTTATTCTGGCGGACACACGTCCGGATCGTCCGCTTATAATAATCTCTCAAAACTCTGGGATCTCTCTCTGTCCACATCCACCACTGCTGGCGGCTCACCTCCAACTGCCCAACGCTAGGTGCTGTTCACATCCAACTGCCCAACACTACACAAGCGAAAATTCCTACAATGAGTCCAACCAGCTACAGACTGCACACACCACAGTCAGTGATTTTCATACAGAGCGCTACGTGGCGTTACCAACATAAAAACCTAAACACCCTGCTGACAATATTTCAGTCTCTGTAACTCAGGCTTAATGGATAAGTGATTTCATTTCATTGTAACGATATATATATCTCTGTACCCGTCCATTATTTTTCACTTTAGCCCATCTGTGTCGGCTGGCTTCTACTGCAATGTAATTCACTGAATCATTAACACTCTCAGTATCTGGCGCATCCTTCCCATAAAGGTTCCTGTCCAAATAACTACTCGTGCTAGAGTGCCGTTATGATGCTTGGATACTGTTTAAAACTGCGATATTGTGCAATCTTTCAGCGCGCACCACACCGAAAAATAGAGGAAACCACAGACTCATAATAGTAGGATCCCACTACCTTGGCCAAGCTGCGGATATTATTAACTTTACAGGAAAATGTTGAAACTCGTCGTATACTACTATTCCTATATTTGTTTGAGAATTCCGGGAAGGCATGTACTACTGCGATTATTTTTAACACTTAAATGTCTGTCTGCGTCAAATTATTGTTTCGGCTTTATAAATTTTGTTTTACATTTATATGTCACATGAGCGTTTTGTCGACCGCGAGGCCTGTGGAGATGACCTGTGGTGGACAAAACAGACGTTGGGATTTGGAACTGACTCTTCTGAAAGGCAGTGTCTTAACGTCGCGGCATACCACTTGGGAATGGTGGATGGCGGAAAGACTGGCTGAAATGTGAGGAACTCGTGTTAGTACTCGTTCCAGCAGTGCATGTTTATTTAATGAAGGCTGGAATCGATGACTTCTCTTTCAGATGCAAAATCAAGAAACATGAGGCAGCTTTAAAAGTGCGCCGTGTCATTACGTAACCTTAATAATCAGAGTGAAAGAAAATCTGGGTCTGGCTTCGATTCAAGTCAAGACATTTTCAGTTTTACTCAATTATAATTCGCCTTTGAATGAACTTATTTTAATTAAGACAAACTGAAATGAGGCAGTACCGCTAGTAAATGAAAAGTGTATTCCATGATACCTGACCAAGCTATACATTGCTGTCGTAATGTAAACATTTCGTCTTAGTATTTACGGATTTGTGATATATAACGGTTCAAAATGCAGATAGAATGTGGAAAGAAATGTGACATAAAAAATGTTGCATTAACTCTAGTGACGAAATCACATACTTTATTTTTCACAGGCTCTTTATAAACTCTTCAGGAACATATCGACCAAATCAATAGAATGGAAGACTGCAGGTAATTACAACAATTTGGTAGCTTCTGTCATACCAGTTTCACTGTATGGTGACTTCTGTTCCTTTGTCACCAGCACTGACCATTCTGCAGTGCACTAACAGTATAATTAGATATTTTTCAGTGTGCATTGACTTCCGTCAAACTTCCAAAGAAAGTAGGATAACTCTTGTATTTATGCAGTATTTTGGGCCTATTTACTACAGCAAAATTGTTTGGGCTGTTCGAAATGTATAAACATGAAATCCTTCCGTCAAGCCTTGGAGTATTCAGTCAGTACAATGTCCGATCCGGGTATTAACGATCTGATGGAGGCAATTTGATAAAACTGTGCACGTAGGAGGGCCTAACAAGAGACAGTTAGGATGGATATTTATAGCTTAATATCCCATTGACTTTTTGCCATTGTTTAGTTTTTAGATGAATATCATCAAAGGTAAGAAACTGATACTGGAATATAAAACTAAATCAGGCGATGGTGACAGAAGCAGATTAGGAAATCAGACACTAAAAATAATCGATAAATGTTGCAATTTGGGAGGTGAAAGAACTGATTATATTCGAAGTAGAAACGACACAAAATGTCAGTGACAAAAATGGTAACATCGATTATCAGTTTAAAATTTAGAAAGTCTTATCTGAAGTTATTTGTATGAAGTGGAGCCTACTATGGAAGTAAGAGATGGATGGTAGTAGGTACAGGTAAGAAGAGAATAATAGCTTTTGAAATGTGCTGTGTATGGTAGAATGTTGAAAATTAGACAGGTAGATAGAATAATTAATGTGGAGGTGTTGAGTCGAAATGAGGAAAAATGAAATTTGGGGTACAACTTGAATAAAAGAAGGGATTTTGATAAGACACGTTTTGGGCATGAAGCATTTGTGCATTTTGTGATAGAGGGAAGTATGGGGGGGGGGGGGGGGGGAGAGATTAAAATTGTAGCAGATCGAGACATGCCTGCAGTTCCATGTCGATGCCGGTTGTCGTAGCTATGAAGATGCTTTTGCAGGAAAACGTCCTATTGAGAGTTGCATCAAACCAGTCCTCGAACTAAAGATGATAATACCATCTTCAGTCATCAGGTTTCTTGGGTATTCGTACATCCCACTACAAATTCCCTTCCTGTTCAAATCTCTCTATCTCAAGGTAGAACTCGCACACAACGTCCTCAGTTGTATCTTGGGCATATAGAAAGTTCTGTCTTTACTAAGAGATTTTATCCTCTGCAACTTCCTCATGTACTAAGAAAGTTATTCGTTGGTGTACAAACACGTGACCTACCATTCCGTCCCTTCTTGTTGTGAATTTTTTCCACATGCTGCTCTTCTCAGAGACACTGTGGAGAAATACCTCAGTTCTTATTGTATCAGGAGACCTAAATTTCTGCATATACATCTACACATACCGTGCAAGATAAAAACTACTGAGTAAAGGATGAGCGATGCTTTGCACTCATTATGTTTGGGCCTTTGCTTTTATTTTCAAAGATAATTGTTTTGCATCTTATGTGTGCTGAATCAGTCCTTCCAATGCACATTCATTTTCCTAAGTATTTCAGAAACCATTTCTTGCTACATTGGTTTGGTTTTCACCTCATCTTTATTTAATTGTAGTCAGAGTCTGCATTTGGTCTTTCGATCCAATATCTGGAATCTCTTTCCGAAGTTGATGTAAGCCTGATCGTGTGCTCCCGTGTCTCCAGATGTTTTCGAGTTATATCTCTGCCTCTCATGAATTTTGAACAGTGTATTAGCCATTACTATATGAAATATATTACAGAACTGTCTCGTCTCTGATTCCTACAACCGAGTCCATACTCATCCATAACTGTCTCAATTACTTCTTCTACTACGGCATTCTAATGACCCATGACTATTAGGTTTTCATCTTCCTTTACATAGTGAAGAACATGTTCAGTATTCTCGTATACTTTACCTCTTCATCTTCTGCTTGCTACGTCGGTAGGTATACCTGATTTATTGTCGTTGTAGTTGGTTTGCTGTCGATTCTGCTGAGGATAATCCTGTCCTGTATCGCACTATCTTCACTATCTTCCTAATCGTGACGGTCCCTTTCCTTCACACCTTTTCCTGCTGCTGTTGACATTACCCTATATTCGTCTGATCGACTTCTGTCATCCCATGCTATGATTCATACGATGTTACACTTTCATTGAAGAAAAGTATATTTTAGCATTACTTGTTTCAGTTTCTACAACCGTCATCGCTGGAAGAAAATTTGTACATTAGATACGTCAAAAATGCACACTAATCATAAATCACTCACCAGTGTACCAAATATAATGATGGTACCCTGATGCACTACTTTTCTTCCAGTGATAATGATTATAAATACAGAAATTGGTAGAGAGTTAACTTGAATTTTTTCATTAATTTATTGATTATTCATCGTTTATATCATGCATACCTCCCCCTTGGCTGCACCTCCCGGAGATGGAGTCTAATCTAGAATCTTTTGCCAATGGAGAGACGATGACACTTTTTCAATTCCTTGTGTATCGACTTGCCACTAAATTTTGCTGATTTTTTGCTCTGCACATGGCGAAGTGCTCGCCCTGAACTTGTGTCCACTCCTCTACCCTCTTTGACAAACCCATTGACAGAATTAAGGCGAGTCTACAACGATGTGATGGATTTCATTCTAAATTTAAGCACGAGCAGTTCGACGACCTTTGCAGCAGCATCGACTATCAGTTCGGAGACCATGGCTACGCTTACCCTTGACGCTGCATCACAGACAGGAGCGCCTGCAATGGTGTACTCAACACGAACCTGGGTGCACGAATGGCAAAACGTCATTTTCTCAGATGAATCCAGGTTCTGTTTACAGCATCATGGTGGTCGCATTTGTGTTTGGCGACATCGCGGTGAACGCACATTGGAAGCGTGTATTCGTCATCGCCATACTGGTGTATCACCCGGCGTGGTGGTATGGGGTGCCAATGGTGACACGTCTCGGTCACCTCTTGTTCGCATTGACGGCACTCTAAACAATGGACGTTACATTTCAGATGTGTTACAACCCGTGGCTCTACCCTTCATTCGATCCCTGTGAAACCCTATATTTCAGTAGGATAATGCACGACAGCATGTTGCAGGTCCTGTACGGACCTTTCTGGATACAGAAAATGTTCTACTGCTAACTTGGCTAGCACATTCTCTAGATCTCTCGCCAATTGAAAACGTCTGGTCAATGGTGGCCGAGCAACTGGCTCGTCACAAGAAGCCAGTCACTGCTCTTGATTAACTGTGGTATCGTGTTGAAGCAGCATGGGCAGCTGTACCTGTACACGCCATCATAGCTCTGTTTGACTCAATGCCCAGGCGTATCAAGGCCGTTATTACGGCTAGAGGTGGTTGTTATGGGTACTGGTTTCTCAGGATCTATGTACCCAAATTGCGTGAAAATGTAATCACATGTCAGTTCTTCTATAATATATTTGTCCAATGAATACCTGTTTATCAAAATGGTTCAAATCGCTCTGAGCACTATGGGACTCAACATCTGTCATCAGTCTCCTAGAACTTAGAACTACTTAAACCTAACTAACCTAAGGACATCACACACATCCATGCCCGAGGCAGGATTCGAACCTGCGACCATAGCGGTCACGCGGTTCCAAACTGAAGCGCCTAGAACCGCACGGCCACAAAGGTCGGCCCCGTTTATCATCTGCATTTCTTCTTGGAGTAGCAATTTTAATGGCCAGTAGTGTATTTGGATTTGCTACCCTAAAAAACATAAGAATAAGATATTTTCAGCAAAAAAGGTTTCCCATCGTTGGCCTGTGTTATTAATTGTTATAATCACCTCTTTTCTTTATGAAACATTTCGTAACTATCTTTTCCCCTTGTATTCCCTCGTGTGTACGTTTGACAGATTTATTGCACACATCTTCTCCTGCCACTGTCTGTCTCCACCTCTTCCTCCTCCTCCCCCCCCCTCCACTTCCTCCGTCTCTCTGTCCACCTCATCGTCATGTAATGTGTCTATTTCTTCATTATCATTCCTTGTTTCTTTTTCCATTCCATGCCTCTCTCTCTCCAACCATACATCCTCTTCCACATCATCCTCATCGGCTTTCTGTTCATCTTTCTGTTCATCTGCTCCTCCTTCCTCCTTCTCCATTTTGCACCTGCCCACAGCATCTCCATAACTTCCACCTGCCCTCTACCCATCTATACCACCCACCTGTCCTCTTCATTGCCCTTTCCCTCCCATCTCCCTATACATCTACCCTCCCCCTCTTTCTGAGAATCTCCTCGCCCCCTTTCTCTCTCGGTCCATCTCCTGGTCCCCTCTCTTCTCTGTCAATTACCTTTTCACCCTTCTTTCCCTGTCTGAATGCTTCTCATCCTCTCCCTCTATCTGATTCTCCCTCTTTGTCGGTGTCTATCCCTTCATCTCCCTTCTCTCCTTCTGGCACCACATCTTACAATTTCTTGCTGATCCCTTCTTCCCATCCCTCTCCTACTATTCACCTGTACCTATCAATCTCCTTGCTGACCCTCCCTATCCATCTTTTCCACCTGCTCTTTCTGCCAGTCCTCTGCTCCCACCTCTCTCTGCCTGTCACCTCCTACTCCCTCTCTCTCTCTCTCTCTCTATCCCTCTCTCTCTGTCTATCAACACACTCCGGCTCCTTTTTCTGTCCATCCCCTACTCTATTAAAATCTCCATTCGCCTCCAGCTCGGGTCATTCACAGGCGTAGCCCAAGCCAGACCGATACTGCACCACAACACGTCTTACAGGGCAGCTTCCACATTAAGGGCTTGAAAACGCCCTGACATACAGGCTGCCGTGAAAGAGCCGGTCGATAAAACACGCAATAAAACCTTGCAGGTCACCTTGCACATCGCCTTGGAAACCGATTCTTGCCACTCATGTATGAGAAAGCTATAAATAACGTCCCCATCTGTTGGCTCAGGGATCGAGACGTGGGTGCAAGATCCGAAACAGCCATGCGGATAAGACGCCTGTCATCTCGACTGCTAGTGATACGAGGCCGTTGGGATCCAGCACGGCGTTCCGTATTACCCTCCTGAACCCGACGATTCCATATTCTGCTAACAGTCATTGGATCTCGACCAACGCGAGCAGCAATGTCGCTATACGATGAACCGCAATCGCGATAGGCTACAATCCTATCTTTATCAAAGTCGGAAACGTGATGGTATGCATTTCTCCTCCTTACACGAGGCACCACAACAACGTTTCACCAGGCAACGCCGGTCAACTGCTGTTTGTGTATGAGAAGTCGGTAGGAAACTTTCCTCATATCAGCATGTTGTAGGTGTCGCCACCGGCGCCGACCTTGTGTGAATAATCTGAAAAACTAATCATTTGCATATCACAGCATCTTGTTCCTGTCGGTTAAATTTCGTGTCTGTAGCACGCCATCTTCGTGGTGTAGCAATTTTAATGGCCAGCAGTGTATGATACTTAAAAAACTGTATCAGCCACTATTTCTTCACATTTTACAGTTAAATTTGTTAAATTAAGCGATTTTTTAAAGAATTTAACAGGTTTTACATAGTTAAAATAATTTAAAAAGGAGGTGTAATGAATGTAGATGATGTTGGTAGCACTGCTGAAAAACATTCGCTGGCAAAAATCGTCGATTCTATTTTTGTGTTAACAGATGGTGTTTTGTTTACTGTCAACCTAAACTCACTTTCCAGTTTCCTGTACATGTAGTGAGTACACTGTCTAATCGTTATTGTAAAAATTCTGCTGACAGTTTTTCTTATATTTGTGGTGAATTTGTGATTAAAAAACACAAAGAAACATTACAGACTTTGTGAAAAACTTTATCTATTATACTTTGGATCTAAACTTGGTGATCAAAATAAATCTTGGGCGCCGCATAAAGTATTTTCTGTGTGTGTTGATGATCTGAGAAAATGGTCCAAAAAGGAGAAAAAGCCTTTAGATTTGCTGTTCCTATGATATGGAGGGAGCCAAGAAATCATTCTGATGATTGCTACTTTTGCAGTGTTGATATTACCTTCCGTCCACCATCCGACCAGTGGGGCACGGTGTGCCTGAAACAGTTTGTAAAGGCTTTGCCTAAAGATGTACCATGTTTTAAGTTTCTCTGCCAGAAGTTTCCACACCTCTCAGAAGCTAAACTAAAAGAAGACATCTTTGTCAGAACTGTCATTAAAAATTGGTGTTTGATATTAACTTTGAATCCGCAATGACCTTAAATAAAAAGAAGCATGGGTATCATTCAAGCAAGTCGTTACAAAGTTCTTAGGACATGAAAAAGACGCAGAATATTTTTCTGTTATAGCTATAGTGAAATGAAGTTTGAAACTTTAGGATGTTTAATGAGCCAGAAAGCTCACTTTTTGAACAATCACCTTGATTACTTCCCGGACAATATGGGAGATGTTAGTGAGGAGCAAGAAGAGTGTTTTCACCATGACATTAAAGTGATGTAAAATCACTACCAAGGCCGCTGGAACACCAACAATAAGGGTGACTACTGTTGGTCACGGAGAAGTTCAGCAAGCGACTCATCGTAGAAAAAGCTACACAGGAAGCTTCAAAGAAAAAAGAGAAAAAAATACAAACCAATTCCAGCTAACAAGTGAAACCTCTATTAAGACATTGTTTTAAGTAGCTTATTGTAAATACAAGCCATGCTTATGTTGTAACAAAGCGTTTCATTAATTTTCCCATTTACCCTATATGATTTTTATACTATATAATAAAAAACATGTTGCTCGAAAACTATGCGTGATACAAAACTAAGACTAGATTCGGATTCAGCTCATAAAAATCTAAAAATATCAGCTACCAAAGTAAAAAAGTTTCTCAAAAAAAAATTCTTCGTTGGCCTGTGTAATGAAACCCACATATCAGTTGTAGACTAGATAAGGTTGCCTATAATGAATTATGAAGATTCCTCTGTAGAATAACGGAAGATCGAGAACACCTTGTTCACGTTACACTGGTATAAACACTGCTCAGCCAGTACGTTATGGCCACCTTACTAATAGCTTTGGCACGGATAACAGCGGCGACACTTTGTGGAATGGTAGCGATGAGTGCTTGGTAACGCGCTGGAGAGACTCGGCGCCATAATGTGCTCAGACGACAGACGGTGATGGAGTGGTGGCACCGGAGGTGGGGGGGGGGGGGCGAAGAGCGCTCGATGAACTCTAACGCCACGTTCAATCACGTCCCAAGTGTGTTCGTTCATGTTCAGATCTGGCGAGTTGGGGGCCAGCACATCAACTGTAACTCGCCACTGTGTTCCTCGAACTACTCCGTTACCCATCTGATCTGGTGACATGGCGCATCATCTTGCTGGAAAGAGCCACTGATAATTGGAAACGTGATCATCATGAAGGGGTGTACGCGGTCTGCAACCATCGTACGATACTCCTTGGCGTCATGGTGCCTTGCACGAGCTCCACTAGGCCCATTGATGCCCAAGTAAATGTTTCCCAAAGCTTAATGGAGTCGCCGCGAGCTTCTCTCCATCCCACACTACAGGTGTCAAAGAGCTGTTTCCCTGGAGGAAGACGGATTCGTACCCTCCCATCGGCATGATGAACAACGATCTGCCACTGCGCCAAAATTCAGTGCTGATAGTCATGTGCCCATTTCAGTCGCAGTTGCCTATGTCGTGGTGTTATCATTGGCACATGCATGAGTTGTCAGCTGCGGAGGTCCATCGTTATGAGTTTTCGGTGCACTGTGTGTTCAGACACATTTGTACTCTGCAAAGCATTAAAGCCTGATGACAGTTGCACCACTGCTCGTCGCCTGTCCTTTTTTTATTAGTCTGCCCAGCCTACAACGTCCGTAGTGAGGGGCGACTGCCCAACCCCATGACATCTGAACGGCGTTTCACCTTGGTTATGTCACGTGTTGAAGACACTCACCACAGCACTCCTCGAAACACCCTACAAGCCTTACAGTTTCCGAAACGCTCATGTCGAGCCTCTGGATCATCACGAGCTGCCGTCGGTCAAACTCAGACAGATCGCACGCCTTCCCCATTCTAGAGACGGACAGCACGCTCTCTGGTGGTACACGCACCGTGCGTGTGTCTGACTAGCAGTCATTCCTCGCCAGGTGACACTGCTGTAGCAGGTTGGTGGCCATAATGTTCTGACCGATAAATGTATCGTTCCGTCACGATTTCTGTAGAATGTTTATAGTTACTCAGGTTCAAAAATATCAAACGAAACGCAAACGAACATTTAGTTTTTCGCTGGTGAACAAGTAGTGATGTGTGATGACAATGATCTTAATAATAGACTACCAACTACAATTCACCTTCTGAGTGCACTTTGCCCAGTATTTCACATGGAAGTTTCTTCTGATAAGGCAAGAGTAATAGCATTCAGAGGAGTGGAACGTATAAGAATTGTAAGTAGGCTGTTTAGGTTTTTTTATTGGTAACGCCACCTCTGTATGAAAATCACTGGCTGTGCTGTGTGCAGTCTGTGTCTAGTTTGCATTGTTGTCTGCCATTGTAGTGTTAGGCAGCGGCAGCTGGATGTGAACAGCGCGTAGCGTTGCGCAGTTGGAGGTGAGCCGCCAGCAGTGGTGGATGTGGGGAGAGAGATGGCGGAGTTTTGAAATTTGTCATGAACTGCTATATTTATATATGATGATATCAAGGTAAATACATTGTTTGTTCTCTATTAATATCTTTCATTTGCTAACTATCCCTATCAGTAGTTAGTGCCTTCCATAGTTTGAATCTTTTATTTAGC
This sequence comes from Schistocerca serialis cubense, assembly GCF_023864345.2. Lineage (NCBI taxonomy): Eukaryota > Metazoa > Arthropoda > Insecta > Orthoptera > Acrididae > Schistocerca > Schistocerca serialis. The sequence goes on from NC_064638.1 coordinate 1,192,938,021, forward strand.
TGGCAGTAGTGGCGCTCGCTGTATTGCAGTAGCTTGAGCAGCGAAGATTTTTGTGAGGTAAGTGATTTGTGAAAGGTATAGTTTAATGTTAGTCAGGGCCATTCTTTTGTAGGGAATTTTGAAAGTCAGATTGCGTTGCGCTAACAAAATATTGTGTGTCAGTTTAAGCGCAGTCATGTATAATTGTTCAAAGGGGACGTTTCAGAATGAAAATTCTTTAGGACAATACAGTATAGTTGAGCATGTCAATGTTTCAACTGACTTTCAAATCATTTAACTTAAATAGAAGACGAAGGTTGAAACTTCCGTTATGTGTATTTTTTACTTCAAACAGAACTTCATAATTTCTGTAAGGAAAGAAACTAAAATTTAATTTTGAAAAACTATGGCCTGCGACAAATGAGAGCAATAAGATTCTGGACTGAGATTCCTCACAACAGTGAAAGGATGTATACAATTAGGTAACAAAGAAGAAGACATTACAAAAGAGTAAGAATTTGATTCAATAAACGAAGAAATAGATTAATACAAAGACACATAGGGGGATCATGTGGAAAAAATATCGGAGCGGTGATTACCAGCGTGAAATAGGTACCACGTGGTAAAAGAAGTCTTGAAACATAAGAGAAATGATAGTATACTTACGACTGACGTACAAAGTTGGAACTGGTATTATACCTAATCCCTAGAAGTGAAGAACTCCTGTCAACGACCAGGCAATTAGAAGAGACAAGCTTTGACCAAGGGAATGAGCTCGTCCGTATTCTTATCATAGGATGGCATTTGTCTTCAGCCATTTAGAGAAACTAGGGAAAACCTAGATCTAGAATGTCGAACGAGGATGTGAACTGCCGCCACCCGAACCCGAATGTGGTTTACTAGTCACTGCATTAAATGTTTCTAAATCTCTTCATGTGAGGTCCAGGTAGGCTGTCTGGAACACTGTTTATGTACCTGCTGCTAAAATTACTTGTGAACCTTTTAACACAACAATTAATTTTTTAACACTCTGAAAACATATGCACGTATAATATCCTGTATTATTAACGTTTACTACATCATGAAGTCTTTTTTTCTAATATTTTACCTTAAGCGTTAACAGGGCAGAAGTAAATGCGCACGACAGACAGAAACTTCGTCTTCCTTTGACCATCTACCATTCGCCGAAAAACCAACCGGTGCTCAGCAAGAAAACGGGCAAACGAAAATGCGAAGCTCCGTGTCTGGCTTTCTTCCCTAGTGTGCCCATAAAATACAGCCACGAGCGAGAACAGCAGAGCACACTCCACAGTCGGATGCTGGGAGGCCATTTCAGAGTTTTTTACCGCCTTGACAAATGAAGAACCTAGCATCTTCGTAAAAACCAAGGACAAGGAATGTACATTGGTTCTGAAATTTACGTAGTGGTAGTGGCTTTCGAGACTCTTGAGCAGAAAAGAGGGAAGGCTGTAAGAATCTTGGGCTCTCATTCACGTGTTGTCTTGCACACTTTCTTGTTTCCAGATTTCTGTCCGGTAGTAAATTCCTGAAAATGAAAATACTAATAAATATGAAGATGAATAATGTAATATCTTGTAGTACGAGTTCCCGACTCTGAAATATGGTAATGTGACGTGGTATCTGCACATTACAGCTCGCATTATCGCCTCAGTAATTGAAACACAGGTACGAAAGTTTATAGGTCCCACGTATAAAAAGTGACTTTGGAGAGGAGGCTAATCAAATTCTTTTTTATTTCATTGCTTTCGTTAGCTTTTAAACCGTCTAGTATGGGATCGCTGCTCTCAAGTTCTGGTAAATCTATTTTTATTCAGCATTACAGCTGAATCCCCTTCCAGTCTTCAGTGATGGGAGGATGTCGTGTGTGTAACCTGTCTATGAGTTGTTTAATCTTTGTTCTGTATCTGATCGGATTTCAACTTTTTGTATTCTCTGTGTCCTGCAGCCTTCATGAAGTTTAGGAATGACATTTATGTGTACGGCGGTTGTTCAAAAAGTTGTCGAATTTACGACAGCCGATCTTGATTCAGGTACAATTGTTTGACACTAATCACCTCCAGAGTAGCCCATTTCAGCTTCTACACACCTCTCCCCGCTTCTTTTGATACGATGCGCAGCTGCTCCATCGAATTCTACGTAATATGTTCCCTGTTCTGAAACCTGGTCCCTTTCAGAGTCTTTCTCAATTTAGGGAAAAGCTGCAGTTCACTCGGCGCTCGATCAGAGAGATTAGAGGCTGACGAATCACATCCGTCTTGTGTTGGCCAAATAACTCTGAAGTAACTGAGAACGATGAAAGGGTGTGTTATCGTGGTGAAGGTGCCACCTACTCGCCTCCCGCAAATAGGGGCCGTTTGCGCCTCACTACTTCACGAAGGCAATGAAAAACCGCTCGCTAGTACTCCTTATTGACATTAGTACCTTCTGTGGCGTACTCGTGATGGTCCCTGCCTTTGGATTCGAAAAGGACGGTCAACGTGACTTTGATATTGCTGCGGAACTGCCTCGCCCTTTCCAATTTGGGGGCCACTGATTGCTTCTATTGCGATGAACGGAACTTTGTTTCTAGGACGCACCCTTAAACACAGGACTCATCCCCAATGATCACTGTCTTAAGGAAGCTGGAATTATTGTTCACAGTATCCGGTATGTCCTGTGCGATCTCCGAATGAAGTAGCTTCTTCGCAGTTGTCACCTACTTCGGCACAAATTTTGCTGAGATCCTCTTATATATATAACCCGTTAAAATGGAATGAAGGGACCAGTACTAATTTTAACCTCATCTGACAGTTCTCTGATAGTGGTTCGTCTACCCCACATCATCAGGGTCCTTACGTGAGCGATAACAACCACATTTGCGGATTTTTAGGACCTACCTGAACGTGCTTCACTCTTCACTGATGAGCGGCTATCTATGAAGCGGTGGTACCACTTCTTTATTTGTGTGATACGTATTGCTTCATCCCCATACACTTTCGAGTCTTGTGTTTCGTTCCAACTGGAGAATCACCAAGCTTACAATAAAATTTGATGCAATACAGTTGAACCACTTTTCCGTCTCTTTGCCCACAACACATAGTTCAACGACTACCACTTACACGTATTCACTTGTCAACGGCTAGCCAGCGACTTTTTGCTTCCACAGTCGTGAAAAAAAATCATGCAAGAGCACTGTGCATGCCTACAAACAAAGAGTTCGAGCACGCCCCGATACCAGTGCTGGTTTCATCAATAAAAAATAAAATACGATGCTTTTTCAACACACCTAGTTGCTTGTTTGCTTATTTTTTTGCCAGGCTGGTATCTAGCTACAAGTCCCTTCGTCAGCGACCATAATTTACGGTTGTGCCCCCAAAGAATTTGTATAGGTTTTTTGGAGCATCTTTACGTCACTTCCTTGCAGTGATACAGAGGCGGCACGCTGTCTCATCCGTATCACTACGAGGATGTACTAACGGAATGAAAATAACATCTTAAATACATCGACAAAAATTCTAAGACTGCATAAAACTACATAAACAGCCCACTACCGATGTTAATGTGGCTCTGTAGCGGCCTCGAAAAATTATAATAATCAAGCACCCTTGTCATTATATATAATGACGTTCGTGGCAGTATTTTAACAGTTTGCAGACGTATTTCCTTCTGCGAAAAGCGGAGGCCAGCCCAACATTTGCATAAACGAGCGGGGAGAACCGACTAAAACTGTATTCAATTTGGCCAGTGCAGCAGCCGTGGTCGTTAAACTGTCGCACGGATTGACAACGATCAGGCGCGCATTTTCGTATCGCTACTAGCGCGATATGCTGCACGAGGTGGTTACCAGCAGAATTCTATACGGTAATAGTACTTGAACATTCAGTGCCCACGTTACCAGAATTGACAGCAAAAGCTCACCAAGAGAATGCCGACCATAACTGCCTAGAAGAAACTAAGAAATAATTGGATGTCCATCAAAGTAAATGTAATAACATATCCAGTATTTTTTTAACAAAAATAACTAAACAAAGATTCGTAATGAATCGCTAAACAAACACTCCCAAGAAATCAATACAGCACAAGAAGAAACAACACAAGAAGAAACAACACAGTGCTACCTCGAATATATTTTGAGAAGGGGGCAAACACCATGAGACCAAATAAAACATTACATAAAAGTTTTTTGAAGATGGCAGGACCAATGAAAATCGTCCACGAAACGTATGAGGTATTACTGATATCATAGGAAAGAGTTGACGCCGAGAGGCAATCAGGATCGTCCTCTATAACAACAACACAACGAGAAAAGTCATTGATATTACTAAAGACGCTGTGCGCTGTGGATAGTATTTGCGTGCCAGAGGTTCACAGACTTGGATTGTGGACTGGCATGTGTCGATGAAACGGGGCTTTCCATCAACATACGCATCTTTGAGCACTTGGAGCATATATGATTTGGTCAGCATACAAAGTCCATGGTGGCAGGATACAAAGACAACTGAGGCGTTGGAGCCGCCCCATAACATGTAGTACAGAGGAAACTGGAGGCTACTCCAAGTACAAACATGTTCCAGTTGCCATCGGCTACCATTAAACCAGCACTACTCCATGATGGCAGCTTTCAGAGATTCAGTGATAATAATAATAATAATAATAATAATAACAAAATTTTAACTCTGGGTATCTGGTAATAAATGTTGTGTATACTTGTGATCCGTATCCAGTTGTGTTGGTTCCTAGGTTTGTTGCTTGGTAATAACAGAACATGAGGTGTCGATTAACTTCATCTGACCATCTCATCCTCTGTCTTTGTTTTCTTTCTAGTTGGTTCAGGACAGAACTAAAGAAGCCTCGGACAAGCGCCGTCATGGTCGGGGACGACGCTTGAACACTATGCCCGCCCACAATGGTAACGACACTGCTAGCCAACTGGAAAATGATTCAAATCCAAATAGAGGTGTTTTGCAGGATATGCTTCCTGCAACCACCCTAGAAGGAAAACAAAGACAGAGGATGAGATGGTCAGATGAAGATAATCGACATCTCATGTTCTGTTATTACCAAGCAACAAACCTAGGAACCAACACAACTGGATACAGATCACAAGTATACACAACATTTATTACCAGATACCCAGAATTAAAATTTTTAACAGAACAACGACTAGCTGATCAGATCCGTGTAATAATCAAAAATAACAGGATACCCCAGTCAGAATTAGAAAACATCAAACAACAAGTACAACAAATACTTGAACAAAATAATGTGCAATCAGAAGAAGAAGAAAATACAGTAATGGACTCAAACATCCCAGAGCAAACAAACAAAGAACAACATGCATCAATTAAACAGTCAGAGGAAAACGAAATCTTAAGACAGCCACCAGAACAAGCACAAATAGAACACGATGTGACATACATGTTAGATACAGAAGAAAAATCTCAGCTGACATGTATAGAATACAAAGACACAAATACAGACATTAGACCATTCTTGCATAGACCGCCAAATAACCCACAAGTCGAAACAACAATAAAACCTATCAACACAATCATACACAACAAAATAAATGAAAACACAACTATGGAAGAGTTACAACTACTGGTTTATATAGGAGCACTCACTACACTAAATATACACACTAGGCAGAGATCAGAACCAACCAACACACAGAAGAAACCCACAAAACCAGCATGGCAACACAGGCTACAGATCAGAATAGAGAAACTGAGAAAAGACATCGGACAGCTAACACAATTTATAAGAAATGAAATGTCAGAAAAAAAACCGAAAAAGGTTAGGTAAAATCTCACAACAAGAAGTTATAGAGCAATTAGATGAAAAGAAGCAGAAATTACAAGCATTGGCCAAACGACTTAGAAGATACAAAAAAAGTGAAAATAGAAGGAAACAAAACCAAACATTCAACACAAACCAAAAGAAATTTTAGCAGACAATAGATAACACACACATTAAAATAGACAATCCACCAAACATAACAGACATGGAACACTTCTGGAGCAACATATGGTCAAACGCGGTACAACATAACAGGCATGCACGGTGGATACAAGCAGAAACAGATACGTACAAGATGATACCACAAATGCCTGAAGTGATAATTTTGCAACATCAAGTCACCCGAGCAATTAATTCTACTCACAATTGGAAATCCCCTGGAAAAGATAAAATAGTAAATTTCTGGCTAAAGAAATTCACCTCAACACATTTACATCTAACTAAATTACTTAACAGTTTCATTGCAGACCCATACACATTCCCTGATACACTTACACATGGAATAACTTATCTGAAACCTAAAGATCAAGCAGACACAGCAAACCCAGCTAAATATCACCCCATAACATGCCTACCAACAATATACAAAATATTAACTTCAGTAATTACACAGAAATTAATGACACATACAACACAGAACAAAATTATAAATGAAGAACAAAAAGGCTGTTGCAAAGGAGCACGAGGATGTAAAGAGCAACTGATAATAGATGCATAGGTGACACATCAAGCTAAAACTAAACAAAGGTCGTTACACTATGCATACATTGATTACCAAAAAGCTTTTGATAGCGTACCCCACTCATGGTTACTACAAATATTGGAAATATACAAAGTAGATCCTAAATTGATACAGTTCCTAAACATAGTAATGAAAAATTGGAAAACCACACTTAATATCCAAACAAATTCAAATAATATCACATCACAGCCAATACAGATTAAGCGTGGAATATACCAAGGAGACTCATTAAGTACTTTCTGGTTCTGCCTTGCTCTGAACCCACTATCCAACATGCTAAATAATACAAATTATGGATACAATATTACTGGAACCTACCCACACAAAATCACACATCTGCTATACGTGGATGATCTAAAACTACTGGCAGCAACAAATCAACAACTCAACCAATTACTAAAGATAACAGAAGTATTCAGCAATGATATAAATATGGCTTTTGGAACAGACAAATGTAAGAAAAATAGCATAGTCAAGGGAAAACACACTAAACAAGAAGATTACGTATTGGATAACCACAGCGACTGCATAGAAGCGATGGAAAAAACAGATGCCTATAAATATCTAGGATACAGACAAAAAATAGGAATAGACAATACAAATATTAAAGAAGAACTAAAAGAAAAATATAGACAAAGACTAACAAAAATACTGAAAACAGAAATGACAGCAAGAAACAAGACAAAAGCTATAAATACTTATGCTACACCAATATTGACCTACTCATTTGGAGTAGTGAAATGGAGTAACACAGACCTAGAAGCACTCAATACACTTACACGCTCACAATGCCACAAATGTCACATACATTCAGCAACTGAAAGATTCACATTAAGCAGAAAGGAAGGAGGACATAAGAAACCTACATTATGGACAGGTAGACAATTTAAGAAAATTCTTTATAGAACGAGCAGAAACTAGCAAAATACACAAAGCAATCACTCATATAAATACATTGGCTACACCACTGCAATTTCGTAACCACTTCTACAACCCTTTAGATCTCATAACATCAACTGATACGAAGAAAGTAAATTGGAAAAAGAAAACACTGCATGGCAAGCACCCGTATCATCTAACACAGCCACACATCGATCAAGACGCATCCAACACATGGCTAAGAAAAGGCAATATATACAGTGAGACGGAAGGATTCATGATGGCAATACAGGATCAAACAATAAACACCAGACATTAAAGCAAGCATATTATTAAAGATCCCAGTACCACAACAGATAAATGCAGACTTTGCAAACAACAAATAGAAACAATAGATCACATCACAAGTGGATGTACAATACTAGCAAATACAGAATACCCCAGAATACATCAACAGCTTGCCTTACAACATAAACTTATAAAACATGTTCCCACATATAAGTATGCACCACAAAATGTACTGGAGAACGATGAATACAAATTATACTGGAACAGAACCATTATAACAGATAAAACAACACCACAAAACAAACCTGACATCATACTCACCAATAAAAAGAAGAAATTAACACAACTAATCGAAATATCCATACCCAATACAACAAATATACAAAAGAAAACAGGAGAAAAAATTGAAAAATACATCCAACCGGCTGAGGAAGTCAGGACATGTGGCATCAGGATAAAGTTGACATTATACCAATTATACTATCAACTACAGGAGTCATACCACACAATATTCACCAGTACATCAATGCAATACAGCTACATCCAAACTTATACATACAACTACAGAAATCTGTAATTATTGACACTTGTTCAATTACCCGAAAGTTCCTAAATGCAATGTAACATATACCGTGCAGTTAAAAGGAAGTCACGCTTGATCAAGGTCCGCGTCACCTTCCATTTTTAACCAGACATAACGTCTGCGACAAGAAAGAAATAATAATAATAACCCCCCCCCCCCCCATGAACCAGGGACCTTGTCGTTGGTGGGGAGGCTTCCTTGCCTCAGCGATACAGACAGCTGTACCGTAGGTGCAACCAGAATGGAGGGTTATCTGTTGAGAGGCCAGACAAACGAGTGGTTCTTGAAGACGGGCAGCAGGCTTTTCAGTAGTTGCAGGGGCAACAGTCTCGATGATTGACTGATCTGGCCTTGTAACATTAACCAAAACGAAATTGCTGGGCTGGTGCTGCGAATGGCTGAAAGCAAGGGGAACTACAGCTGTAATTTTTCCCGAGGGCATGGAGCTTTACTGTATTGTTAAGTGATGATGGCGTCCTCATGGGTAAGATATTCATGGCGAAACCAAGGCGAAATCACGTCCAGAGGTCGTGGGTTTGGGCACACTGATGAAACAGGACAGGCGTCGAACTGTGGTTGGAACTAACATCAGACATTAGTGCTGGACAGAGTACACGCATTGCACCTAACACTCGTAACGATGGGGCTCCGCAGCCGACGACCCATGCATGTGACAATGTTAATATCATGACGGAAATGGGCATGTGACCAACCGTAATGGTCGTTGGAGCAATGCCAGAGCGTTCCATGGTCTGATGAACCCTAATACCTTGTTCATCATGTCGATGGGAGGACGCGAATACGTCATTTTCCAGAGGAACGGCTCCTTGACAGCTGTACTGCAGGGCTCATAGAAGCTGGTGGCCCATCCATTAAGCTCTGGGGAGCATTCACAAGGGCATCAATGGGTCTAGTGCAGCTCCTGCAAGGGGCCATGACGACCAAGGTGTGTCGTACACTGGTTGCAGACGACGTACACCCCTCCATGACGATGAAGCTTCCAAGTGAGAATGGCACTTTCAACAAGATGATGCGCCATGTCACAAGGCCAGAAGTGTGATGAAATAGTTCAAGGAACACAGTGGCCCAACTCGACAGATATGAACCCTGTCGAACGCATCTGGGATGTGACTGAATGTGGTGCCAGAGCTCATCGACCGCCCCCCCCCCTCCCTCCCTGTAATTCGTGGGAATTAGGTGACCTTTGTGTATAGATGTGGTGCAAACTCCCTCCAGCGACCAGCGACCTACCAAGATCTCATTGCTTCCACAGCAATAGGCGTTGCCGCTGTTATCCGTGCCAAACAGAGACAACCAGCTATTAGGTAGGTGGCCATAACGCTCTGTCTAATGTAATTTAATGGAAATTAGAAACGTCACAAAGAACATTCATGTTTTAGAATTGAATTAATTAAGTTCTTTCACAAAAGCATGCGAAATATTTCTAGCCGTTTCAGTTTGCTTTCGATGAAATTCTAGTTGGTGTGATATCAATGGAGTTATTGCTTTACAGGTAACTTCAGTGCTAGCGAAAACCCTAGCAGGCTGACAGCAGTCTCAGAGTTCTGTCGTCATCCGGCTGTAAACGTCTCATGTCTTGAGTCTTGTAAGTCGTAAACTGGAGCATAAGGTAACACTGCATCTTATTCTTCATACAGCTCACACTTTGGTATGATCAGGTCAGATAGCATGAGAGACATTTCATCCGTTCCTTCTGCCACCAGGTTGCTTGCGCCCTCGGCTCCTCACGTGGCCACTCAATAAAAGTATTTATTTTGCTTTCCCTCGATATCACATATTTTGACGTACTTTTAAGGTTCCACCCTTCCAGTCACATATAAAGTAAAGCTGCACACCCAGATTACAGAACCTATTGGTAATATCAGACAATGGATGACCAATTCCAGCTATATCCAAAGGAATTGAGAAAAAGACCTCCATGGTTCTGTAATTATTCTTTTACCTCTTACTACCTAGCACAGCAATGGCTCATCTCTACTGATATCCCTGACACACAGCGACTCTCAAAGCTATCTTCACAGTTGCGAAAGGGGTCTTTTGCGGAAAGGTCCTTCTGGTCTTCCATCAGATAGCCTATGTCATACTGAAAATATCCTGAGGAGTCATAGATCTCCTCACTGACTGAGGGCTTTTAGTGACAAATAAAATAGAAGAATAGACCCGCTTACAAAGGCAAGTTGGAGACTCGCTCCTCAGTCCTTAAGTTCGCTACAGCGATATTTCATTAATTGTTTTACGCTGGTTGTCTTTCTCTTATATGAGTTGAAGAGTGGGTAATAACAGTTCTAACATGATAAATTGTGTAAACCGTGACAATGATACGAATCACAGTAAATCACTTAGATGAAATGAAAACTTGGAAAGAATTCTGCACTTAAATATAATTAATGATTTTTAAGTAACAAATTCACCTCATTTGAATATTTTATATTCTCAAATCAATCCAGGACAATGCCAGGATAGTGTCTTAACTCTAAAAATAATAATTGTCGCTGTTATTATTATTACTATTGTAGCTTGACTTACGTTGTTTCACTTGTCTGCCACAGCCATTTGTGAGTTTTGTCTTTGAAACGTTCTTTATAGTCTATAGACAGTGAGTTACGCTATATATACCACTACCTTCATTTCCTGAATGATTCTAGATATGGGAATAAGAATTTCGGAAGATGGTAGAATCCAGATGGGGATGCATTTTTTTACGCTTCATAGTCTTTATATAGTATCAACCGAGATATTAATTCTATTGGAATTTTAAAGCTAACGTGTATGGTGATACAGTGCTTGTGAACGTTACCGTTGAAACTTTCCACAATCGTATCTTGACAGAAATTGAGAAATCTAGCGGCTTAGTCCTTTAGTGTGGTGTAATCTCGCGAAACGGAACTCCCATGCCAGTCTCTATAGTTACATGAGAGCACCGTTTCGTAGTGTTTAGACTGCAACAGCTGTTTCCGGGTAGGTCTGCCTCTTTAGCACATTTCTCAGAAATTTTCGTAGCTCAAGACGATTAGGAAATCCGTTAGCAACAGTAGCCGAAACGCTACAGAACTTTCCGTTATGATAATTCGATCACATTTCCTACACAATTTTACTGATATTTGCGGCATGTGTTACGACGTCAGCTTTACAAGTGCTTTAGCACTACACTCATCGTTCCAAGAGATTCCGAATGCCGTTAAAAAGCATAACGTTCAATTAACATAATATAAAGCTTTTCCAAATATTGTCTGCTACAACATTTTGTAGGTTCTTGCTCAACTGCGTACTGTCATTGGCAGAAGAGCAGCAGACAGCGAAATGAAACTTCAAGGCTTTAGAGGTAGTATCATAAAATTTCTATGATTACGAGCTAGAATGAAACTGAGTAAGAATTTGACAGTATGAACCCACTTATCAGTGTGAAGCTGGACCCAGTCCTGCCCTGACACCCGCACTGATTCAGTTTGGAATGGTTTCGAAAAGACATTGTACACTCTCCTGAGGCAAGCTGGCCTACAACTGCTGTAACTGGTTCTTGATATCCTTGATACTGGTACTGGGACGAAGTTCACGTCTGACCTGGTCCCACATCTGTCTTATCTTGGACCTGTCTGCGGATGTTTCTGACTTGGAGTACATCCACATCACGCAGACAGTTGCTAGATATATGTGCCACGGATGGACAAGCGTTATTCTGTTGGAAAATGATACCACAATATCGTTGCAGAGAGGTAGCACATAAGAGCGTGTCAAGTGACCATTATGTTGTCACCAGTGGAGAGTGGAATGTAGATTTGTTCAGTGAACTTCTTTATTCTGGCTCTCAGCCATAGTACACTACTGGCCATTAAAATTGCTACACCAAGAAGAAATGAAGATGATTGGACAAATATATTGTACTAGAACTGACATGTGATTACATTTTCACGCAATTTGGGTGCATAGATCCTGAGAAATCAGTACCCAGAATAACCACCTCTGGCCGTAATAACGGCCTTGATACTCATTGGCATTGAGTCAAACAGAGCTTGGATGGTGTGTACATGTACAGATGCCCATGCAGCTTCAACAGAATACCACAGTTCATCAAGCGTAGTGACTGGCGTATTCTGACGAGCCATTTGCTCGGCGACCATTGACCAGACGTGTTCAGTTGGTAAGAGATCTGGAGAATGTGCTGGCCAGGGCACCAGTCGAACATTTTCTGCATCCAGAAAGGCCCGTACAGGACCTGCAACATGCGGTGGTGCACTATAGTGCTGAAATGTAGGGTTTCGCAGGGATCGAATGAAGGGAAGAGCCACGGATCGTAACACATCTGGAATGTAACGTCCACTGTTCAAAGTGCCGTCAATGCGAACAAGAGATGACCGAGACGTGTAACCAATGGCACCCCATACCATCACGCCGGTTGATACGCCTCCAATGTGCGTTCACCGCGATGTCGCCAAACACGGATGCGGCCATCATGATGCCGTAAACAGAACCTGGATTCACCCGAAAAAAATGATGTTTTGCCATTCGTGCACCAAGGTTCGTCGTCGAGTACACCATCGCAGGCGCTCCTGTCTGTGATGCAGTGTCAAGGGTAACCGCAGCCATGGTATGCGAACTGATTGTCCATGCGGCTGCAAACGTCGTCGAACTGTTCGTGCAGATGGTTGTTGTCTTGCAAACGTCCCCATCTGTTGACTCAGGGATCCGATGTGGCTGCACGATCCGTTACAGCCATGCGGAGAAGATGCCTGTCATCTCGACTGCTAGTGATACAAGGCCGTTGGGATCCAGCACGGCGTTCCGTGATACCCTCCTGAACCCACCGGTTCCATATTCTGCTAACAGTCATTGGATCTCGACTAACGCGAGCAGCAATGTTGCGATACGATAAACCGCAATCGCAATAGGCTACAATCCGTCCTTTATCAAAGTCGGAAACGTGATGGCACGCATTTCTCCTCCTTACATGAGGCATCACAACAACGTTTCACCAGGCAACGCAGGTCAACTGCTGTTTGTGTATGAGAAATCGGTTGGAAACTTTCCTCATGTCAGCACATTGTAGGTGTCGCCACCGGCGCCAGCTTTGTGTGAATGCTCTGAAAGGCTAGTCATTGGCATATCACAGCATCTTCTTCCTGTCGGTTAAATTTCGCGTCTGTAGCACGTCATCTTCGTGGTGTAGCAATTTTAATGGCCAATAGTGTACATCAGGAGCAATATGGTAGAGACTTCCAGTTGTCTGTCATGGGGAACAATAAATGTCCACCATTGCTGACAGTGTAAAGAGCTGGGTCGAGAGTGGCGTCACTTGAATGCCACTGTCAATACGTCTCTGGCAGCGACCGTGACAACAGCGCGGCAACTTAGCTGACGATGGCCGAGTACTTCCTCCGGTGAGCGGGTGGCCCCTCTGAAATTCAGGACAGGTTGCCTCGTCTCGTGGTCAAACAAATGGTTCAAATGCTCTGAGCACTATGCGACTTAACTTCTGAGGTCATCAGTCACCTAGAACTTAGAACTAATTAAACCTTACTAACCAAAGGACGTCACACACATCCATGCCCGAGGCAGGATTCGAACCAGCGACCGGAGCGATTGCTCGGCTCCAGACTGTAGCGCCTAGAACCGCACCGCCACTCCGGTCGGCCAGTGGTCATACAGCAGACCCCATTCTGCATTCTGGGATGTCGTTGCAGGTGTCATAGTCTCATGGTGTGAGGCAGCGCTGCTGAGAAGAGAATGATTTGGTTCACGATGGCTGACTCCTTACATGTTTCAAAAAAAGTTCGTTTAGGGCTTACGACACGTATTGTAAACACTTATGTGATGGCAACGGAGGAAAGGCTCCTGTCCTTCCATTAGCGTATTGCAGCACTGGCTGTTGCCATACCGGGTCCAGCTGGCTCTGCTTCACAACTCCTGTCAGCCGTGTTTTCCTTTGGAATGCATAACACTCTCGCCCACCTGTCGAAACTCATTTCCACTGTGGCGTATTTTTTGGTCAAATATGGTCGATGCACTACAGATCCAAGATGTCCGCAACGTATTGTAGGGCCTTCAGATTTTCTTCAGTCACAATCACAAGTGATCTGAGGTCATAAATGGTGGCTCCCCAGGAGCTCATGAGTACGCCGCCATACTCGCCAATAGTAGTGATATGGGATAGTGCAGAACCAAGATGGATCGCTGAACACAATACGACGCCATTCATTAGCATTCCACGCTTTCTGGACATGGCAAAACCTCAAATACAGCCGTTTGTGTTGCGGTGTAAATGGCAGCCTAGACATGGTACAGTAGTCCTCTTGTCCAGCTGGTCCTAGTCTCTAATCATTGATGTGGGATGACACAATCCAGGGAGTGAACCGCTTGTTCTCGGCAAATATGAAGATGCTGTATTGTTCTTGATCCACTATAAAGCGATTCCCTCTTGCGATTGTCAGACTTGGTCCACTGGAAACTTGACGATGAATATCCCTGCCCTCGCGCCCAAAATCAGTCCAACATGAGACTATTGCCACATCCGAATGCTCCACAAATCTGGATACTGCACGACTTCGTCAGCCAACCAAACGGAGACCCGCAATGGCCCCTTTGAAACTGTCAGTGCCAATAACGCTGTCTCGTACTGGAACACGCAATGTCCTTGTCCTTCACAGTGATCACTCAGTATCCGACGCCGTTCACGCCTCTGATATACCCCATCATACCTGGTAACAACAGTAAATACGAACAACACTAATCTATTCTGGTGGTCGTCTGTGTGTACAAGTATAAAATTACACTGACAGCAGATCTTATAGATACTTGACGTTCTTCATATATGGGAGGCGATCTGTATTAATATGGAAACAAAACTCAAAGAAACCTCAGATTGCCAGGATGGCTATTTTACAGCATTTACTTAGATTATCGGTTTTAGCAAACTAAGGTGGAAACTTATCTTGATAAATAAATGTAGCAAACTACTTGGCTATCTGAAGTTTTTTACTTCTATTTTCACCTGACCATGATTTCTGGGTGCTCCCCTCTTTTTCTCAGGCATTGTATTCCAATGCTCTGAAGCGCTCTCAAAATAAATATCGTGCTACGTCTTATGCGACTCATCTTTTGTAATAACGAGGTGCGTGAATCTGTATCTTTAAGACAGGGGTCTGCTGCAAGAAAAAATGAACATGGTGCTACGTGAAAGTAGATACATATCAGACAGACTTTTTAACAGAACGAGAACAGATATTTTGCTCGCAAATCGTTGGCGGTTACGCGTGATGCTAGAAGCGAACCCAAATACTGGAGTGACTCTAGAGATGTGTTCTGCATGTGCACTGAAGTGCAATTCAGTTTCCTGGCCGCAGTGATATTTCAGCCCTGAGTTACGGCATAATTACACTCATCTAGTGCCCAATGGCTGTGCCAGCCCGAGATATACTGCCGGTGATAAAGCCGAAAAAACAAGTCCAAGATAGGAAGGCTGGCCCGATTTCCATACGAGATGTAGTGAACACCGCTTGCTTAATGGCTTTCCACGCCAAGGAAGCGGCCGACCATGGAATTTCTTTCCATTCCACCGCCGTTTTGTTCCGACAGTTCCGCTTCCAAACTGTAACTCATAATCTAATGGCCGAATACGTCACACACAGTCGCCTGCGCACCGTTTTCTTAAACGACTTCCAGTAGAAAACCGTGTACAATTCATCGAGCTAAATATATTATTTTCGGACTTTTATTGAAAATAACAAAAGAACTCGGTCTACAAAGGAGGTTAATGTTCCGTTTTCTTTTGTCAAGAGAAAAAATAAGCACTATCAAGATTGAGTGCGGTAGTAGAAAGTCTTACACACTACTGATGTGCCACACTAGTACTACCCCTAGCACCGATAATGTGTAGAAATTGTAAGCCACCTGCTCACGTTGCTCCATCTGCCGACAATTTTCCTTCTCCATGTCGATGATGGGCTTTTTAATATCTAGTGTTATTCATTGATCGATTGATTGAAGTTCATTGACATGGCGCTATTAATTTATTATAGACTTCGTCTAAAGGTATTTTTGAGTCATAGTAATAAAGGTATGTCACGAGATTCCAATAAGACCTCAACTCTCAGGAATGTTTCAATCTGTGACGACAGTCCCCATGTGCGAATTAGTGATCATTATTTTTCCGACACGCTACCGTTGAATTCGATACACTACTTGTTTTTCTCCGACCGGGAATTCACGTCCGACCCCATGTGAGGACTCCACGTTAACGGAAAAACAAGCAACCATAAAATTAATTCTCGAGTGCATATGTAACACTGCCCAGAAGTGGTATTCCATCCCGTAGCTGTCGAGATGTAGCAACGGTTACCTCACAAAATGCCTCTGCGCCAATTATGCGAGTATCATAGTCCAGTCTGTCAGAAAATAAGTAAATGAACTGTATTAGTAAAATACCTCTGTGGTTTGTGATAAATGGAGAATCACGCAAGCTATAAGGACACATACTAAATACAGATTTGCAGTTGAGGATGTACAGCAGCCAACAGAACACACAGGGAAAGCATTGTGTGCTGCAGAATGTACTATATTTGGGTTATGTGTATTGGTAAAAATTAGAAAGTGAAATCTCATAGTTATTATAGATGTAGTTATATGAAGCAGTTTAGCAACTTTTGCTTTGCGTGAGATTGCATTCTTATTTTCAGAAATACCATTTTCGTAATATATGACTTTCTCCCAGAGCCAGTTGTATCCAATAATGTTTCATTCCTTTTTATATTTAAAACACATTATAATTTATTTATGGTCTTCGCACTGACTATTACCGGTGTCAGTATGATCCCAACGTGAACTGTTGGTTAGTTTCTTGAATGTAACATTAATGGAAATGCGCTGATGGATATAATTTAGAACAGCTGTTATATGAATCGCACTGCAACAAACGAATTTTTGTTTCCCAGTTATTTTGTACCCATTGTCAGGGTCTCTTGTATCAGTTGTTATGCCCTCCGTAGTGCCACTGGGGACAGTATCACCGCATTAGCACGTTGGAATATATTTGTTTTTGAAAATATACGACTTTATCTCTCTACGTCAGTTGTATCTAATGGTATTTTGTTCACTTTAATATTTATAAAACATTAAAATTTATTCATAGTTTCCGGCACTAAGTACCACTGGGTTCAGTACGACGCCACTCTGAATTACTTTTTATTTCTTGAATATTTATGAAAACAGAATCATTACTGCTGCCCTGAGCACCTGGAATGTTTGTTTCAACATTAGTTCATTAAAATACTGCCAATATATCCGTTGTAAATTACTCGGGTTGTATATGACTACAGTAGTAATCTCTGTGACTAAACAATCTCGGTAGTAGGAGGGTTAAATAGCTTGACACACTCAAAGCTAGCTTCACAGAAAAAGGTATTTCATTGGTAATTTTTTTATTATCAGCAGCTCGTTGTTTGATTACAAAGCTAACATACGTAAATGTATCACAGAGAATAAAAACTTTCTCCACTTACTCTCCACTTAGCCGGTCTGGAAAAGACAGCCAAGATATGAGCCAAGTAAATAAATCACCTGTTTAGTGAATTAAATATTCTGATAGCCATATCAGAAGTCTATGTGGCATAATTTTTGGTCAAAAAATCCATCTCTATACACGGTGTGCCGGATATAACTGCTGCTGTATTTGTATGTGGTATCTTAAGTTGTACCCACATAATTAGGTTGGTTGTTTTTTCTCTGTGCGGACCATTCTTCCCACAAACACGTCACAGAGTTTACATGAGGTTTTGTGGGCAGTCGTAACTACGCCTGTCAGTGTACACTAGCCGTTTTTCATCCACTCAACCATGCAGCTGACCTGATGCATAGGAGGAAATAAGCATAAATGGCATGTACTTGGATGTTCTAAGCAACCTAAAAATAGTACTACTCCTAATGACTATAATTATCAGTCTGCAAATGAAGTAAATTCTGTTGTAATGTTGTTAAGTACATCATTCTCAGTCACCAATAGGAATAATTGCACCTAAGCCCTATACACTCGTGTAAGAGCTTTGGCGCAGGTAATGTCTGTTCACTGATGGTCCGAAATATTATGACAGTATCCCACCGCGACGTTGAATACTGGCTGCTGGCGTTGCGGGCACATGATAAGGTAACGAAAGTACGAGGGTGAGTCAAATGAAAACCTTAATTTTTTAAAAAAATATTATTTATTGTGCAGAAGTGGTACAAAGCTGTATCACTTTTCAACATAATCTCCCCCACGCTCAATGCAAGTCCTCCAGCGCTTACAAAATGCATAAATTTCTTTAGAAATAATTGTTTTGGTAGTCCGCGCAACTACTCATGCACCGCATGGCGTACCTCTTCATCAGAACGGAACTTCTTTCCTCCCATTGGTAGTGGTCCAAACATATGGAAATCACTTGGGGCAAGATCTGGTGACAATGGTGGATGAGGAAGCGGTTGGTGGAAGTGAACACAGGCTTCGTCCCCACCAACGATTCTTGCAAGGATGCCATCACGTTCTCAGTTCTTCACAATCATCAACAAGTCGTCCTCTTTTTTCAGGAGTCAGCTGCCGTGGCACCCATCTTGCAGACACTCTGTGAAACTGAAGCACATCATGCACAGGGTGGTGTGCTGACCCAAGACTAATCTGTAAACATGCTGCAATGTCATTCAGTGTCACTCAGCGGTTGTCCTTCACTATCGCTTCAACTCCTGCAATGTTCTGTGGAGTCACAACTGCTTGTGCCTTACGTGGACGAGGAGCATCTTCCACTGAAGTCACACCATTTGCGAACTTACTACTCCATTCGTAGACTTGATGCTGCGACAAACATGCATCACCGTACTGAACATTCATTCGTCGATGAATTTCAATAGGTTTCACACCTTCACTACGCAAAAACCAAATAACAGAACGCTGTTCTTCCCTGGTGCAAGTCGCAAGTGGGGCGGCCATCTTTATATTGATACTGTGACGGTATGTGTGCATCTGCACTACGCTGCCACCTACAGGCGATTCTGCACGCTGTTTGTAGCACGCTTACCAACTTACATGATAACGGCGCGAAATTTCGATTTGTTATTACAAATTTAAGGTTTTCATTTGACTCACCCTCGTATATAACCGAATGTGGAATCATTCTTGCTTAAAGAGGGCCTACATTGGAGAAACACATTAAATGTATACGCAATTGTAAATATGGACAACTATCACCTGTAGAACGGAATAACGATAACGAAAATTTTTGCTTCGTCGGAACTCGAACACGAATTTCATCCATATCGCGAGTGGTCGGATCACTATTTTTCTTTTTTGTAATTATAAGAATGACTTGGTACTAACATGACACTTCAGTAGACCATAGTCAAATCATCATGTAAGCTGCAAATGAGAGAACGAATTAATTATGATAACAGAATAATAAGTAAAAAGAGAAAAGAGAAAGAAATGAGAACGTAGCCGAGAAACCACAACCAAGCTCACATGATATGTATCAACAATTAATTTTATGTGGATTTTTAATAATTTTTTTAATTTTTTAATTAATTAGATTTTTCTATATTTTTGTAGTTTGTAATAGAATCTAATGGCAGAAGGAAAACGAAACCAGATTACACTCGAAATAGCAAAGTAAGAAAAATCTCAATTTGTTGCAAAGACTGTTTACACTCATGTATATCTCTCTTCATCTATACACATTTTACAATAGAACTGGAGTGATGCTGAGTCAAAACACAAAACAAAACGACTAGGAGAGGACAAACCGAAGCACAAAGATGGGAACATAAATAACAAAGAAAAACACTGATCATCAGAAAAATTACATTAATCAATATCTTGACGACGTAAAACACGTACTCGTGTGCATCAAAATAAGCGGTGTGCACCTGATCAGAGTTCACGTGAATTGTATCGACAAGCCAATCGCGGATTTCTAGAGATCCGGGCTGCACATGTTACGGTGTTTTATCAAAAGTGAAGCTCACAGTACCTTTTCGTGGAATACACGTGGAAACCATGGTGGTCATATTGGAGCGGCCGACGCCACTGCAACTACACGAACACAAACAGACAGTAAGGCGGAGCGGAGGCGGTACGACTCACACGGCAGACAGACCAACACTAACGAGGGAAACTTCACACAAGCGACGCTGTGGCAAGTGAAATAAACAAGAACCTTCCCACTCTGCTCTCGAAGCGGAACACCGTTTGGCTATCGGTGCACGACACACGGCCAATCGTATTCAGAATACACAGACACTGACTGCACTGCCGTATTTATGAGCCGACATCGGACAAGCGACTTTCACGTAAAATATCTCATCTGTACGGGAGTATACGTATTAGATGTACGAGTACAGATTGTAGACGCATGCTTGACGGCATATAGAGGTTTGTGTCTGGTCGTGAGTCCTGCACGGATAGCCAAATGGCAAGGCGACCGCTCGCGACATATGGGTAATCGGGCTTAGAGTCCCGGTCCGGCACAAATTTCCACTATCGCCATTCCATTACACATCTGATGGTTATCCATATTCGCAATTGCGAATACATTTAATGTATTTCGTAACGGCTGTAGTCGCCCCAGCGTAGGAGTAACACTGTGTACACAAGCTATGTAAGTAAATTTTACGCGGGTATTGCATTTGAAGACTGATTGTTGGCCAGTGTATTGTGTTATGCTGTTATACCTCGTTCAAAAAGGAGAAACTTTTACCACCAAGTGTCGGAGTTTGGCTTGAGAAAGCTTGCGATCCGTCGAGACCTCGGTTCATTTCTTAGTCATCTCTTACACTGGTCGAGTGTCATGCGAATACGAAACCAGTGTCTAACATTCTGCGTGGTGTCTGTTTGTTCTATATCGTGTCTCCCTACCACTTTCGCGCAACGACGCTCTGAGCGTGTTTTTTAGGGAATTGACTAGTTTGAACCTGGGACCTGTTGCTGGTAAGGAGACGCCAGACCACACATGACATGTAGAATTCAGAAGAGTTCAGTGAGACTAACGATGATATAAACAAATACTTAATGATTTCAGCGTCAACTCCACTGCACTCCCTGTAAAAGAATCTTAATACTAACTAAATTTAGTGGAAGGGGTTCAAGGCTTTCCTATTTTTAGTTAGCTGGTAAAATAACGTCGAAAAAGCAGTTAAGTTTACCATTGGAAATTTTATTCTGCTCACAAAACATCGTTTATAAATTGCACTATTGATAAAAGGAAATGTTTTAATACAGGATGGTAAAAACCAACTGCGTTCAACAAAAATGTGAACGAATATTCCCTGAATGGGTTTCCAAGTTCTACAATGGATCGAAGGGTGACCTATGCCATATCACATCTATAATCTAGGTTTAAATTAAGTTTCACAAAAGAGCAAACTATCAAAATGGTCTACAGTTACTCTCAACTATCTTTAATTACTTATCTAACTTGTCGTAAATTACAGTGGCTGATGTGGCTTCTCAATAACTATATAACAGAAAAATCATCGCGTTTCAGATTTTTACTTCAAGCGGCAAATGTGAACACTATGAGCTTTAATTGACGATCGACACTAGTATTACGCAAAAAGGGGATGTAACAGATGAGACTTCTGCAGTTCTGAGTGAAGCTTTATGCGCTGTTATGCGGCATCGCGTGCGTTCATTACCTTGTCGGTGTTCGTCAGAGGGCGGCAGGCGGCACAGCTTCGCTCACCTCGCCGTCTCGGAAGCAACTCTCTCCTAACTTCTCCTTACTACAATTTACCGAAGTTGGTTTAAAAAAAACTATCTGGCTGTGTTTTCATCTGACCAATCAGGGTCTCAATGTTAACCTTAAGCACCGCCTACAAAAATTCTGTCCATCCAATGAGAAACGTTATACTTATCGTGGTGGGGCAATGTTTTTAAAGTTTGCAACGTAACAGAGACGCGGAAAAGTCTCACGCTAAAACTTGCAGCTGGTGTGGTCCTTTTAGCGTTATGGTAAGATCTATACTGTTCTTCTGGAGGGCTCTATCTTTTAGCATGGGCTGGGGGGTGGTCCTGACGTAACAGAGACGCGAAAAAGTCTCACGCTAAAACTTGAGGATGGAGTGGCCCTTATGTGTTATCGTAAGATCTATACTGTTCTTCTGGAGGGCTCTAGCTTTTAACATGGGCTGGGGGGGTGGTCCTGACGTAACAGAGACGCGAAAAAGCCTCACGCTAAAACTTGCGGTTGGGGTGTGGTCCTAGCGGTTAGCTGGCGACGTGGGTGTCCGTCCCTTATCGTAGGGCCTTCTCGCTTAACACGGTTCTGCTCTCGGCTTCTGTTCTCGTTTCTCCCCTCGGAACTGCGTCTGTCTCACGGTGGGAAGGTATGACATGCATTAAGGCATTCTTGTGTTAGTCTGTGGTATTCCATTTGCTCACTCGTTACTCGTATTACTTTGGTTAATTTAATGTCACGATTTATTCGGAGCTATGTGACATACTACTGGATTTGCTTATCATGTCAGGGTTTTCATGGAAGGTGTTGGATTTGCCTGACATCTTACAAGTGGGCGTAGGACGACCACACACACAACGCTATGCAGGATCTAAGCGGCCTGACGCAACTAGCACGCGAGTTGACAAGCATTTTGTTTACTCGGCTGTCGAGAACCATGGCTCTGAAAATGAGCTTGTTTTGCATCTTGATTGTTATGTACACGGGCAGTGTGCCACCTTCTGGAGCAGCATGCATTGTCAATAATACGACTGTTCTTGTGACATCCCTCTACGCGATAGCTGAGATTTGTGCATCGACTGATGACTCCAAAGACAACACTGAAACCTCGAAATACACCACATTTTTTATTCAGACGAATCACGGTCTTGCGTACAGTATCACGATGGATGTGACCATGAGCGGAGTCTGTGACTGGAATGCATACCGTCAGATTGCTTTCGCCATCGCCATACGTCTCCTTTACTAGGGAGAGAACATACAACTGTCACCTAAGGTTCGCATAGCTGGTTTTTTTACTGCTGCCTTAAGGCCCCCGTAAACGTGCAAACTTATCTGTCAAATGCGCCCATGTCTAGCCGCGGATTTGTCAAACAAGCCCGTTCACGTACAAACAAAGCTTGGCAGTTTAACATCACTTCGAAACAGTCGCTGTTCGTGTTCGTGAGTGTTTTGACAGTAGTGAGAACGGCCACAAATGCAGACAAAGCAGTCCTGGAATTGACTTTCGTACTGTGTTGAAAGAAGAAGTAGAAGAAAACAAGACGTTGGTCGAGGAAATTATTTAAAATGAGAGAAATCTACCTGAAATTCTGCTAAAGAGCCCGTTGATTACATTAACTTTCTTCGGATAAACGATGAAACTTTTAAAGAATTTGTTAAGGCCCGCCTCAAAGAGCAAAGCTTCCTGTCAAATTCGCTCTTATCTACTTACGCAAGGGTCAAACAAGGCGTACAAGTACCAAGAACTTCAGCTGCTGCTAATCGTCACTCGCTGGCCCCAGGGGTTTCTCCCACATAACGTAGCACTTGCTCCTCAATGTCAGTCGCGCGGACTGTGCGGGGCCTTCCACTGTCAGTCTCCGGAGATGTAAGCGTACCTGCGTCCCTCAGAAAATGAAAAAAATCCGCCGAACAGCTTATCAGAGGGCGATATGTGTTGTGGATGGTTTTCAGCGTCGACACTACGCCCATTTGCTAAACCATTATAGAACATCCCCCCCCCCCCCCTCCATGAACCATGGACCTTGCCGTTGGTGGGGAGGTTTGCGTGTCTCAGTGATACAGATATGCGTACCGTAGGCGTAACAACAACGGAGGGGTATCTGTTGAGGGGCCAGACAAACGTGTGGTTCCTGAAGAGGGGCAGCAGCATTTTCAGTAGTTGCAAGGGCAACAGTATAGGTGGTTGACTGATCTGGCCTTGTAACATTAACTAAAACGGCCTTTCTGTGCTGGTACTGCGAACGGCTGAAAGCAAGGGGAAACTACAGCCACAATTTTCCCGAGGGCATGCAGCTTCACTGTATGGTAAAATGATGATGGCATCCTCTTGCGTAAAATATTCCGGAGGTAAAATAGTTCCCCATTCGGATCTCCGGGCGGGGGATACTCAGGAGGAAGTCGTTGTCAGGAAAAACAAAACTGGTGTTCTGCGGATCGAACCGTGAGATGTCAGATCCCTTAATCTGGCAGGTAGCTTAGAAAATTTAAAAAGGGAAATGGATAGGTTAAAGTTACATATAGTGCGAATTAGTGAAGTTCGGTAGCGGAGGAACAAGACTTCTGTTCAGGTGAATACAGGTTTGTAAATAGAAAAACAAATAGGGGTAATGCAGGAGTAGGTTTAATAATGAATAAAAAAACAAGAACGCGGTAAGCTACTACGAACTGCATGCTGAACGCATTATTGAAGCCAAGATAGACACGAAGCCCACGCCTACCATAGTAATGCAACATTATATGCCAACTAGCTCCGCAGATGACGAAGAGATTCATGAAATGTATGATGAGATAAAAGAAATTATTCAGATAGTGAAGGGAGACGAAAATTTAATAGTCGTGGGGGACTGAAATTCGATAGTCGAAAAAGGAAGAGAAGGAAAAGTAGTAGGTGAATACGGAATGGGAGTAAGAAAGGAAAGAGGAAGCCACCTGGTAGAATTTTGCACAGAACATAATTTAATCATAGCTAACACTTGGTTTAAGAATCGTGGAAGAAGGTTCTATATGTGGGAGAGGCCTGGGGACACTGGAAGTTTTCGGAGAGATTATATAATGGGAAGACAGAGATATAGGAATCAGGTTTTAAATTGCAAGACATTTCTAGGGACAGATGACCACAATTTAATGGTTATGAACTATAGACTAAAACTTAAGAAACTGCAAAAAGGTAGGAGTTTAAGGTGATGGGACCTGGATAAACGGAAAGAACCATAGGCTGTAGAGAGTTTCAGAGAGGGCAATAGGGAACAATTGACAAGAACGGAGGAAAGAAATACAGTAGAAGAAGAATGGGTAGCTTTGAGAGATGAAACCGTGAAGTCAGCAAAGTATCAAGTAGGTAAAAAGACGAGGGCTAGTATAAATCCTTGGGTAACAGAAGAGTATTGAATTTAATGGATGAAAGGAGAAAATATAAATATGCAGTAAAGAAAGCAGACTTAAAGGAATACAAACGTCTCAAAAATGAGATCGACGGGAACTGCAAAATAGCTAAGCAGGGATGGCTGGAGAATAAATCTAAGGATTTAGAGGCGTATATCACTAGCGGTAAGATAGATACTGCCTACAGGAAAATTAAAGAGACCTTTGGAGTAAAGAGAACCACTTCTATGAATATCAAGAGCTCAGATGGGAGACCAGTACTAAGCAAAAAAGGGAAAGCAGAAAGATGGAAGGAGTATATAGAGGGTCCATACGTTGGTGATGTATTTGGGGGCATTTACTGAAATGGAAGAGGAGGTAGATGAAGAAGAAATGGGATATATGATACTGAGTGAAGAATTTGACAAAGAACTGAAAGATCTCTAGTCAAAGCAAGACCCCGGCAGTAGACAACTTTCCATTAGAACTATGAGAACTACTGATAGCCTTGGGAGAGCCAGCCACGACAAAACTCTACTATCTGGTGAGCAAGATGTATGAGACAGGCGAGATACCCTGGCACTTCAAGAAGAATATGGTAATTCCAATCCGAATGAAAGCAGCTGTTGACAGGTGTTAATGTCACTGAACTATCAGTTTAATAAGTCATGGTTGAAAAATACTAACACGAATTCTTTGCAGACTAATGGAAAAATTTGTAGAAGCCGTTCTCAAGGAACATCAGTTTGAATTCCGTAATTTGTGGAACACTTGAGGCAATATTGAGGCTACGACTTATCTTAGACTAAGGAAAGGCAAACCTACGTTTCTGGCATTTGCAGACTTAGAGAAAGCTTTTGACGGTGTTGACTGGAACACTCTCTTTGAAATTCTAAAGGTGGCGGGGGTCAAATACAGGGAGCGATAGGCTGTTTACAATTTGTACAGAAACCAGATGGCAGTTATAAGAGTCGAGGGACATGAAAGGGAAGCAGTGGTGGGGATGGGAGTGAGACAGGTTTGTAGCCTATGCCCGATGTTATTCAGTCTATATACTGAGAAAGCAGTAAATGAAACAAAGGAAAAATTCAGAGTAGGAATCAAAAACCGTGAAGAAGAAATAAAAACTTCGAGAGTAGAATGAAATTTTCACTCTACAGCAGAGTGTGCGCTGATATGAAACTTTCTGGCAGATTAAAACTGTGTGCCGGACCGAGACTCGAACTCGGGACCTTTGCCTTTCACGGCAAGTGCTCTACCAGCTGAGCTACCCAAACACGATTCACTTACCCGCGAAAGGCAAAGGTCCCGAGTTCGAGTCTCGCTCGGGCACACAGTTTTAATCTGCCAGAAAGTTTCAAAAACTTTGAGGTTTGCCGACGACATTGTGTTTCTGTCGGAGACATCAAAGGACCTGTAAGAGCAGTTGATCGGAATGGACACTGTCTTGAAAGGAGGATATAAGATGAACATCAAAGAAAGCAAAACGAGGATCATGGAATGTAGTTCTAATTAAATTAGGTGATTCTGAGGGAGTTAGATTAGGAAATGAGACACTTAAAGTAGTAAAGGATTTTCGCTATTTGGGGAGCAAAATAACTGATGATGGTCGAAGTATACGTGATAGAAAATGCAGACTGGGAATGGCAAGGAAGATGTGTTTGAAGAAGAGAAGTTTGCTAAGATCGAGTATGGAATTGAAACATGGATGAGAAATAGTTTAGACAAGAAGACAATAGAAGCTTTCGAAATATGGTGTTACAGGAGAATGCTGAAATTTAGAGGGGTAGATCACATAACTAATGAGGAGGTACTGAACAGAATTGGGGAGAAGAGTAGTTTGGGGCACAACTTGACTAGAAGAAGGGTGACACTTTCAGAAGCATCTAGGTATCATCACTTTATCATTGGAGGGCAGCGTGTAGGGTAAAAATCCTAGAGGGAGACCAAGAGATGAATGCACTAATCAGATTCAGAAGAATGTAGGTTGCAGTAAGTACTTGGAGATGAAGAAGCTTTCACACGATAGAGTAGCATGGAGAGCTGCATCAAACCAGTCTCTGGACTGAAGACCGCAACAACAGCAGCAGAATATCATATCCGCCATTTCACTTGTCGAGTAGTAGGCTTCCATTGGTAACAAGTGGCGGAAGAGGTAAAATGTAATTGTACTGCATTGTTTGTACTTACAAACAGCGCAATGACTGCAAATATGTAAGTGAACCTGCATTTGAAAGGCGGTAAAACATCATGAAGCGTACCCAGGGTTGACAGTACTGTACAAGTAGGCACACAAACACGACGAAAACTAGCATACCCTACAAAACGTCTCGAATCACATATCTGACTGCAGAACATCTTATAGTAGAGGAAGTACTGTGAGTAAGACATGATAGTACCCACCGACACATTTGACGGAGTGACAATGCAACGCCTGTACTACTACCCGCAATCTAGCGTGGCGTAGTCCTTCCAATAACCACCTGCTTACCTCAGAATGTATGCGTTTCCAGACCCATGTTTACTGGATTTGTTTTTCTTGTTTCGATGAGTTCTACCGTCTCTCAAAGTATTAGACACTTTTTTTGAACACCCTGCATTTATAAGCAAAACGATATTCACTGCTAAAAGATCAGTCGTTTTCTAATATATAATAACGGTCATACCAAACGGTTGCGCATGTAGCGGCAACACAGAAAGTTCTCGGTTGCAGATGTGCACTCGTATACTATCTCTCCTTCCTTCGTTGATGTGGTCTACTTATATCCGACAACAGAACTATTTAAACAGGCAGCAGCAGACTCTCGCGAGTGAATCTCGAAGCACGTTGTGCTGCGACGAATTCTGAGATTGCGACATGCTGGCAAGTTTAAATCGAGTTTGCAGAGATCATTTCTGATCTCCAGCTTAGATACTGATAAGCTTTTGTAGCCTTATGTACACACTCTGTTCTAGCTTGGCATTCGGTTTCCGCTTCGCAAGGATGTTAAGAAAAGTAAGGACGCGATACTGTTCCTCCTACATGGTAGACTGTATGTTGGGGAGAAGAGAGTTGAGATGATAACGAAATTCCTCTAAGGTGTCTCGCTCATGTGACCACACGACGTACTTGCATCTGCGTAACTTTTATAGGTCGCCAAACCTTGCAGGACAGTAAGCAGGAACCATCTGAAGACAGCAACATGTGTGTTTGCCAGAATATCGCGGAGAGCTAATGACACGATCCGAGAGGATACTCGAGAACTCTTTAAGTTAGGCATACGCGGGAGAAATATCAAATCGCGTATCAGTAACGCGCCTGTATCAAGTGTACTCCTCGGATTCGAAGCTGAGCGTAGATTTTTCGTATTAATGGCCCCTGTTGTCTCTTAAATGAAAGAAAATACAATTATGCTGGTAGATATCTTGATTTACTCTCTCTAGGTTGATAGCTACTCAGTGTGTACATTGCACCACTTACAGTAGTTCTAGCAATAATTAAATTTACCGATCAATTTTCTCACATTTTTGACCTGCACACATCAGCACACATTTCAAGCCTGTTATACATCGGCGAATCTTTAGGCCTTCCTAATATTAAATGCGATCACGAGAGTTTTTAATAAATAAATTATAATATTAATAGATCGCTGTTTTCATGGAACAACGTTCCAAATAATTTAGCTGTTTATTATTTTGCCGGCATAAAAATATAAATGGAATTTGGCACTGACATCGAAGTCAGATCAGATGAGATCTGAATATATTATTCACGATGCACTATAGTTCCTTCTTACTTCGAATAGTTCTCTATCTAGGAAGTTTGATGGAAACTGAGAAATTTTACGGATTCTCCGTCACCTCAGCTTTCACTGAAACAAAAGTTTCAGAAAAGGTAAATAGTTTTTTGAAGTGAAATTATATGTTTCTTGTACACTACTGGCCATTAAATTGCTACACCACGAAGATGACGTGCTACAGACGCGAAATTTAACCGACAGGAAGAAGATGCAGTGATATTCAAATGATTAGCTTTTCAGAGCATTCACAAAAGGTTGGCGCCGATGGCGACACCTACAACGTGCTGACATGAGGAAAGTTTCCAACCAATTTCTCATACACAAACAGAAGTTCACCGGCGTTGCCTGGTGAAACGTTGTTGTGATGCCTCGTGTAATGAGGAGAAATGCGTACCATCACGTTTCCGATTTTGGTAAAGGTCGAATTGTAGCCTAACGCGACTGCGGTTTATTGTATGGCGACACTGCTCCTCGCGTTGGTCGAGATCCAATGACTGTTAGCGGAATATGGAATAGGTGGGTTCAGGAGGGAAATACGGAACGCCTTGCTGGATCCCAACGGCCTCGTATCACTAGCAGTCGAGATGACAGGCATCTTATCCTCATGGCTGTAACGGATCACGCAGCCAAGTCTCGATCCCTGAGTCAACAGATGGGGACGTTTGCAAGACAACAACCATCCGCACGAAAAGTTCGACGACTTTTGCAGCAGCATGGACTATCAGCTCGGAGACCATGGCTGCGGTTACCCTTGACGGTGCATCACAGACAGGAGCGCCTGCGATGGTGTACTTGACGACAAACGTGGGCGCACGAATGGCAAAACGTAATTTTTTCGGATGAATCCAGGTTCTGTTTACAGCATCATGATTGTCGCATCTGTGTTTGGCGACATCGCGGTGAACGCACTTTGGAAGCGTGTATCCATCATCGCCATACTAGCGTATCACCCGGCGTGATGGTATGAGGTACCATTGGTAACACGTCTCGGTCACCTCTTGTTCGCATTGACGGCACTTTGAACAGTGGACGATACATTTCAGATGTGTTACGACCCGTGGCTCTATCCTTCATTCTATCCCTGCGAAACCCTACATTTTAACAGGATAATGCACGACCGCATGTTGCAAGACCTGTACGGGCCTTTCTGGATACAGAATGTTCGACTGCTGCCCTGGACAGCAAATTCTCCAGATCCCTCACCAATTGATAGCGTATGGTCAATGGTGGCCAAGCAATTGGCTCGTGACAATACGCCAGTGACTACTCTTGATGAACTGTGGTATCGTTGAAGCTGCATCGGCAGCTGTACCTGTACACGCCATCCAAGCTCTGTTTGACTCAATGCCCAGGCGTATCACGGCCGTTATGACGGCCAGAGGTGGTTGTTCTGGGACTGATTTCTCAGGATCTATGCACCCAAATTGCGTGAAAATGTAATCACATGTCAGTTCTAGTATAACATATTTGTCCAATGAATATCCGTTTATCATCTGCATTTCTTTTTGGTGTAGCAATTTTAATGGCCAGTAGTGTAATTAAATACTGCTTCCATGATTTGTAACTTTGAAGGTTATTTACGAGGTGTTGCTAGTAAAAAACGAGACAGAATCATTGGGCATGAAATTGCTTCGCTGTTGACTATGTGGGGGTGATCAAAGAACTATGGTTCGAAGGCAGCACAGTCCACAATCGATATGCCAATCAGGCAAAATGGTCGTAGGTGTTGAGGCAGTCATCCATCGACGCATAAGATTGAAGATATCCGTTTCGTAAAACACCCTGTTAGGTGAAGAGATCCGTTAACTACCTTCTGTGTATCCTCGTCCGAAAGGAATCGTCGACCCATTTTCTCTATTGAAAGCAGTCTCTTTAGTGACAACTAGTCCTCGAACCATTCCTTGAACAAGTCGTTCTCCATCCAAGTAATTTTTTATTCTTATAATACACAGTAAGTTAGTTGATGTTAATGTTCTTGAACGCTGGTGGGTACCTGAAAGGAGCTGCCTCGATTACTGCTATTGAGAAAAGCAATAGCGCATACCACTGAAGTCAAGAAATGATGGCTGATCCTTTCACACCAGAAACATCCATATACAAGCCTTTTTTAGCGCTACAGCTAAGTTTCAGAATTACCGGGAAGGTCTACTTTTAAGGAATCGAAGGTGTAATAATCGCGTGAGGGAGAGATTAGGACTTTAGAGTCGGACACTCGAGTATCTCCCACCTGTGTTGGCATTTGGCGCACCACACCACACCGGCGGTTTTCGTCAGATAAGCTGCCCCAAGTACATTCTTCGTTTTCCGGTGGATGTCATTGGGCAGCCAAAACAAGAGTAACAGCGTGTTGGTCTTGTTTGGACACATTCGGTAATAGCATCGCAATACTCCACGTTTCCGCACGCACTTCGGAAAGACATGAATGCCGCACTAATCCCTTTGCCTACGTGTCGGTGTAATATACCCGTATCGGAGTCACGCTACGCTGCATATACGCTGCAGAAGCGCCCTCAGACGGGAACTTATAATAGCCGCTTATCCTATTACTTTATTATGTAGTCTCAATCATGACGGCAACTTTGGCTCGTGTACTGACGTCACTAACTGGAAGAGGCGAATTCGTCTATTACGTCAGTAAGTACACAACATTCAAGGTAGCACAGAGAAGGTTATTATTCCAGTTACATTTATTGATCTTTGACTTGGAGAGCAAAAACATCAACCGAACTTGTTGATATCTAGTATGTCGAATTTTGTTGTTCGGCTACCAATCTCGTTATAAAGTGGAAATATCGATACTGTGGTATCGATAGCTTCGATGCCATGGCGTAGGTGCAAGTTCATAGATTGGCACTACGACACCGACACAGACGACAGCGCCCTCTAGCCGGCGCTGTGCAGCTCTACGAGCACCGCTCCAGATTCAGCCCATTTTGATGCCGAGCAGACGACCAAGCAACGTTGTCTCCAATTCACAGTGGGGAGCCACTACTTGTAACTTTGTAACTTGATGTAAAGCTTTGCATCTACGTGCTCATCTCAGCCAAAGTTATGTACATAGTAAAACCACTTTTAATTGCAGTATAATGACTTTTCAGGAGACTAGAAATCTAATCTGTAGGAATCAGCATGGGTTTCGAAAAAGACTGTCGTGTGAAACCCAGCTCGCGCTATTCATCCACGAGACTCAGAGAGCCATAGACACGGGTTCACGGGTAGATGCCGTGTTTCTTGACTTCCGCAAGGCGTTCGATTCAGTTCCCCACAGTCGTTTAATGAACAAAGTAAGAGCATATGCCTCCCCCCATGAACCATGGACCTAGGCGTTGATGGGGAGGCTTGCGTGCCTTAGCGATACAGATAGCCGTACCGTAGGTGCAACCACAACGGAAGAGTATCTGTTCAGAGGCCACTCAAACGTGTGGTTCCTGAAGAGAGGCAGCAGCCTTTTCAGTAGTTGCAGGGGAAACAGTCTGGATGATTGACTGATCTGGCCTTGCAACACTAACCAAAACGGCCTTGCTGTTCTGGTACTGCGAACGGCTGAAAGCAAGAGGAAGCTACAGTCGTAATTTTTCCCGAGGGCATGCAGCCTTACTGTATGATTAAATGATGATGGCGTCCTGTTGGGTAAAATATTCCGGAGGTAAAACAGCCACCCATTCGGATCTCCGGGCGGGGACTCCTCAATAGGACGTTGTTATCAGGAGAAAGAAAACTGGCGTTATACGGGTCGGAGCGTGGAATGTCAGATCCCTCAATCGGGCAGGTAGGTTAGAAAATTTAAAAAGGGAAATGGATAGGTTTAAGTTAGATACAGTGGGAATTAGTGAAGTTCGGTGGCAGGAGGAACAAGACTTTTGGTCAGGTGAATACAGGGTTATAAATACAAAATCAAATAGGGGTAATGCAGGAGCAGGTTTAATAATGAATAAAAAAATAGGAGTACGGGTAAGCTACTACAAACAGCATAGTGAACGCATTATTGTGGCCAAGATAGACACGAAGCCCACGCCTACTACGGTAGTACAAGTTTATATGCCAACTAGCTCTGCAGATGACGAAGAAATTGATGAAAAGTGTGATGAGATAAAAGAAATTATTCAGGTGGTGAAGGGAGACGAAAATTTAATAGTCATGGGTGACTGGAATTCAAGAGTAGGAAAAAGGGGAGAGGAAACATAGTAGGTGAATATGGATTGGGGCTAAGAAATGAAAGAGGAAAACGCCTGGTAGAATTTTGCCCAGAGCGCAGCTTAATCATAGCTAACACTTGGTTTAAGAATCATGAAAGAAGGTTGTATACATGGAACAACCCTGGAGATACTAAAAGCTGTCAGATAGATTATATAATGGTAACACAGAGATTTAGGAACCAGGTTTTAAATTGTAAGACATTTCCAGGAGCAGATGTGGACTCTGACCACAATCTATTACCGAGCGAGGTGGCGCAGTGGTTAGCACACTGGACTCGCATTCGGGAGGACGACGGTTCAATCCCGTCTCCGGCCATCATGATTTAGGTTTTCCGTGATTTCCCTAAATCGCTTCAGGCAAATGCCGGGATGGTTCCTTTGAAAGGGCACGGCCGATTTCCTTCCCCATCCTTCCCTCACCCGAGCTTGCGCTCCGTCTCTAATGACCTCGTTGTCGACGGGACGTTAAACACTAATCTCCTCCTCCTCCACAATCTATTGGTTATGACCTGTAGATTAAAACTGAAGAAACTGCAAAAACATGAGAATTTAAGGAGATGGGACATGGATAAATTAACTAAACCAGAGGTTGTACAGAGTTTCAGAGAGAGCATAAGGGAACGATTAACAGGAATGGAGGAAAAAAATTCAGTAGAAGAAGAATGGGTAGCTCTGAGGGATGAAGTAGTGAAGGTAGCAGAGGATCAAGTAGGTAAAAAGACGAGGGCTAGCGGAAATCCTTGGGTAACAGATGGAATATTGAATTTAATTGATGAAAGGAGGAAATATAAAAACGCAGTAAATGAAGCAGGCAAAAAGGAATACAAACGTCTCAAAAATGAGATCGACAGGAAGTGCAAAATCGCTAAGCAGGGATGACTAGAGGATAAATGTAAGAATGTAGAAGCTTATCTCATTAGGGGTAAGATAGATACTGCCTACAGGAAAATTAAAAAGATCTTTGGGGAAAGGAGAACCACGTGCTTGAATATCAAGAGCTGTGATGGAAACCCAGTTCTAAGCAAAGAAGGGAAAGGAGGAAAGAGTATATAGTCGATCTATACAAGGGCGATGTACTTGAGAACAATATTATGGAAATGGAAGAGGATGTAGATGAAGATGAAATGGGAGATATGATACTGCGTGAAGAGTTTGACAGAGCACTGAAAGACCTGAGTCGAAACAAGGCCCCCGGAGTAGACAACATTCCATTACAACTCTTGATGGCCTTGGGAGAGCCAGTTCTCACAAAACTCTACCATCTGGTGAGCACGATGTATGAGACAGGCGAAATACCCTCAGACTTCAAGAAGAATATAATAATTCCAATCCCAAAGAAGGCAGGTGTTGACAGATGTGAAAATTGCCAAACTATCGGTTTAATAAGTCACAGCTGCACAATACTAACGCGAATTCTTTACAGACGAATGGGAAAACTGATAGAAGACGGGAAGATCAGTTTGGATTCCTGTAGAAATGTTGGAACATGTGAGGCAATACTGATCCTACGACGTATCTTAGAAGAAAGTTTAAGGAAAGGCAAACTTACGTTTCTACCATTTGTGGACATAGAGAAAGCCTTTGACAATGCTGATTGGAATACTCTCTTTCAAATTCTGAAGGTGGCAGGGGTAAAATACAGGGAGCGGAGGGCTATTTACAATTTGTGCAGAAACCAGATGGCAGTTATAAGAGTTGAGGGACATGAAACGGAAGCAGTGGTTGGGAAGGGAGTAAGACAGGGTTGTAGCCTCTCCCCGATGTTATTCAATCTGTATATTGAGCAAGCAGTAAAGGAAACAAAATAAAAGTTCGGAGTAGGTATTTAAATCCACGGAGAAGAGATAAAAACTTTGAGGTTCGCCGATGACATTGTATTTCTGTCAGAGACAGCAAAGGACTTGGATGAGGAGTTGAACGGAATGGACGGGGTCTTGGAAGGAGGGTATAAGATGAACATCAACAAAAGCAAAACGAGAGTAATGGAATGTAGTCGAATTAAGTCGGGTGATGCTGAGGGAATTGGATTAGAAAATGAGGCACTTAAAGTAGTAAAGGAGTTTTGCTATTTGGGGAGCAAAATAACTGATGATGGTCGAAGTAGAGAGGATATAAAATGTAGACTGGTAATGGCAAGGAAAGCGTTTCTGAAGAAGAAAAATTTGTTAACATCGAGTATAGATTTAAATGTCAGGAAGTCGTTTCTGAAAGCATTTGTATGGAGTGTAGCCATGTATGGAAGAGAAACGTGGACGATAAATAGTTTAGATAAGAAGAGAATAGAAGCTTTCGAAATGTTGTGGTAGAGAAGAATGCTGAAGATTAGATGGGTAGATCACATAACTAACTAATGAGGAGGTGCCGGCCGCGGTGGTCTCGCGGTTCTAGGCGCTCAGTCCGGAAACGCGGGACTGCTACGGTCGCAGGTTCGAATCCTGCCTTGGGCATGGATGTGTGTGATGTCCTTAGGTTAGTTAGGTTTAAGTAGTTCTAAGTTCTAGGGCACTGATGACCACAGACGTTAAGTCCCATAGTGCTCAGAGCCATTTGAACCATTTTTTTTAATGAGGAGGTATTGAATAGAATTGAGAACAGGCGCTTGTGGCACAACTTGACTAGAAGAAGGGATCGGTTGGTAGGACATGTTCTGAGACATCGAGGAATCACGACTTTAGTATTGGATGGCAGCGTGGAGGGTACAAATCGTAGAGGGAGGCCAAGAGATGAATAGACTAAGCAGATTCAGAAGAATGTAGGATGCAATAGGTACTGGGAGATGAAGAAGCTTGCATAGCACAGAGTAGCACAGGATAGAGCTGCATCAAACCAGTCACTGGACTGAAGACCACAACAACAAAAACAACAACAGCATATGGACTATCAGACCAATTGTGTGATTGGATTGAAGAGTTTCTAGATAACAGAACGCAGCATGTCATTCTCAATGGAGAGAAGTCTTCCGAAGTAAGAGTGATTTCAGGTGTGCCGCAGGGGAGTGTCGTATGGACCGTTGCTATTCACAGTATACATAAATGACCTTGTGGATGACATCGGAAGTTCACTGAAGCTTTTTGCGGATGATGCTGTGGTATATCGAGAGGTTGTAACAATGAAAAATTGTACTGAAATACAGGAGGATCTGCAACGAATTGACGCATGGTGCAGGGAATGGCAATTGAATCTCAATGTAGACAAGTGTAATGTGCTGCAAATACATAGAAAGAAATATCCCTTATCATTTAGCTACAATACAGCAGGTCAGCAACTGGAAGCAGTTAATTCCATAAATTGTCTGGGAGTACGCATTAGGAGTGATTTAAAATGGAATGACCATATAAAGTAGATCGTCGGTAAAGCAGATGCCAGACTGAGATTCATTGGAAGAATGCTAAGGAAATGCAATCCGAAAACAAAGGAAGTAGTTTACAGTACGCTTGTTCGCCCACTGCTTGAATACTGCCCAGCAGTGTGGGATCCGTACCAGACGGGGTTGATAGAAGAGATGGAGAAGATCCAACGGAGAGCAGCGCGCTTCGTTACAGGATCATTTAGTAATCGCGAAAGCGTTACTGAGATGATAGATAAACTCCAGTGGAAGACTCTGCAGGAGAGACGCTGAGCAGCTCGATACGGGCTTTTGTTGAAGTTTCGAGAACATACCTTCACCGAAGAGTCAAGCAGTATATTGCTCCCTCCGACGTATATCTCGCGAAGAGACCATGAGAATAAAATCAGAGAGATTAGGGCCCACACAGAGGCATACCAGCAATCCTTCTTTCCACGAACAATACGAGACTGGAATAGAGTTGTCAGGTGGCTTACGGAGTATGGATGTAGATGTAGATAGATGTACATCAAGTGTTCTGCCTCACTTGCTCCTCCTAGCTGCCTACATTCGGCCTACCCTTCTAGTTTACAGGAGCAGACTCACGCGCCGCCTACCAGGCGGGATTCAAAAGATACTATGCGAAAATCTTCCGCCACCAAACGATAAAATCCGCATTGGCGACAGGAATCGAGCCAAGCTGCTCAGTGCCGGAAACGTGTACTTCTTGGCGATTAGACTGTGGAGGCGCCCGCACACCAAGTGAAAGTGTGATTGGAGCGCGTTTGGTTCGTAACCACCGGAGGCCGGTGGCCGGCAATTGATGGCCGCCAGGCCGCCCTGGGGACCGGCGGCTGCGCGGTCCCCGTAACTGCCCCCTGGCGGCGGCGCTCCGTCCGCCCCGTTTTGACCGACGCCATTTGTCAGCATGTCCCGCGACCGCAGCGCCGCGCCGCGTGCAAACCGAAGCGATCCGGACACACGGCGCGCTCTCGCAGCCGGCATCCGTCATGGCGCGCGCTGACCACAATTGCCCCGCGGCAAAGCGCCGTCCGCATTCCTGGGCCGGCCGCTCAGGCCCACCGCTGCCGCGCTGTCGGCGTTGCTTTGTCACCGGCCGCCTCACACTGCTCGCCGGGCGCAACTTAATCACGTCGCTGCGGCAGAATAGACCCCTCTCTAGTAATCAAGAGGTAGGCTTGTCCAACCGACTAGTTTACTGCTGTTGCGCAGAATGTGCCTTCCATTATGTTGTCAACTGTATGCAGAAATGGAGGTTCAGAGCTGTCTCTGCCACGTTATGCCAGCTTCTTCCACGTGTAGTAAGGACAATGAAAAATACTACAAGATATTCAGAATTCTCAGAAAAATTGGTGGAAGCTGTAGGAAAGCCACTGCCAGTCGTTTTTTGCAACAATTGCATGTCCGGAAGTACGGTTGGCGACGAGTGCCGCTATTCTACTTTCTATGAGTAATCCTGCAGAACATAACGATTAGGTTTTCCTAATATTTACAAGCTGCCAATGTCTCTTTGTAGTGATAAAGAGGCGCTTGGAACAGTGTTAGCACACCATCCATGTTAATAATACGGTGTCCCAAAAAAAAAAAAAAAAAAAAAAAAAAAACAAGATGTCTGAAATCAGTAAATCTTCCGCTGGCCGAAGTGACCGTGCGGTTAAAGGCGCTGCAGTCTGGAACCGCAAGACCGCTACGGTCGCAGGTTCGAATCCTGCCTCAGGCATGGATGTTTGTGATGTCCTTAGGGTAGTTGGTTTAACTAGTTCTAAGTTCTAGGGGACTAATGACCTCAGAAGTTGAGTCCCATAGTGCTCAGAGCCATTTGAACCATTTGTGTATCTTCCACAGTATGAAACAGATCTCATCTACTGCAAGATTTTTGCTTTCTATATTTTCGGAGGAGGAAGTATTGACGAAAACAAAACAAAAAAAAAATACCTAGTAAACGTGGGGTCAAAAAAGCATACTTTAAGAGCTATGAGCACTTGTTCAGCAGAAGATATGTATTTCACATAACGAAGTTGAATAAGAGCTCATAGCTCTTAAAGTATACATTTCATACCTCATGTTTACTTCTTCTTTCTTTTTTTTTGGCTCAATTATTCCTCTTCCGAAATGATAGAAAGCAAATACCTTGCAGTAGAAGTGATTTGTTTCATACTATCGAAAATGAACAAGTGCTCATACCTCGTCACGTATGCATTTTAGAGCCCTTGTTTATAGCACAATTTTTCATGTGTTGGTCTAACGAGCCTGTTCCTAAATTCTGAAGGTGTTTTTTTGTGACCCCCGATGGTTTCTGAGTACTATATTTCATAAAATGCAAACAATAATACATGCAAGTTAGAAGTTACAAACAGACATTTACAGAGGTTGGTTCAAAATTGGTTCAAATGGCTCTGAGCACTATGGGAAACAACTTCTGAGGTCATCAGTCCCCTAGAACTTAGAACTACTTGAACCTAACTAACCTAAGGACATCAAACACATCCATGCCCGAGATAGGATTCGAACCTGCGAGCGTAGCGGTCGCGCGGTTCCAGACTGTTGCGCCTAGGGCAGCTCGGCCACACTGGCACTGAGGTTGGTCAAAAACATGGAAACACACAGAGAGATGCATGATTGAATATAAATACAAATAGTAGCCGTGTTTGCAAGTGGCGCTGTTGTAGTTGACCACGAAAGGTACCTGTGAAATGTCTTCATTACGCCCGAGATAGGATTCGAACCTGCGAGCGTAGCGGTCGCGCGGTTCCAGACTGTTGCGCCTAGGGCAGCTCGGCCACACTGGCACTGAGGTTGGTCAAAAACATGGAAACACACAGAGAGATGCATGATTGAATATAAATACAAATAGTAGCCGTGTTTGCAAGTGGCGCTGTTGTAGTTGACCACGAAAGGTACCTGTGAAATGTCTTCATTACGCCCGAGATAGGATTCGAACCTGCGAGCGTAGCGGTCGCGCGGTTCCAGACTGTTGCGCCTAGGGCAGCTCGGCCACACTGGCACTGAGGTTGGTCAAAAACATGGAAACACACAGAGAGATGCATGATTGAATATAAATACAAATAGTAGCCGTGTTTGCAAGTGGCGCTGTTGTAGTTGACCACGAAAGGTACCTGTGAAATGTCTTCATTACGCCCGAGATAGGATTCGAACCTGCGAGCGTAGCGGTCGCGCGGTTCCAGACTGTTGCGCCTAGGGCAGCTCGGCCACACTGGCACTGAGGTTGGTCAAAAACATGGAAACACACAGAGAGATGCATGATTGAATATAAATACAAATAGTAGCCGTGTTTGCAAGTGGCGCTGTTGTAGTTGACCACGAAAGGTACCTGTGAAATGTCTTCATTACGTTTAAAGTTCCAGTCATGGACAGAACACTCTTGTACTTGACTGGAGCTAAGTGAAATGAACGTCGTCAAATTGTTGGTGCTCGAGTGATGAGTGCTCCCATAGCCAAGGAGGCCAAAGTGTTTGCTGTTTCAAGACGCACCATACCGAAAATTTATAAAATGGTTCAAATGGCTCTGAACACTATTGGAGTTGACACCTGATGTCATCAGTCCCCTAGAACTTAGATCTACTTAAACCTGACTAACCTAAGGAAATCGTACACATCCATGCCCGAGGAAGGATTCGAAGCTGCGACCGTAGAGGTCGCGTGGTTCCAGACTGAAGCGCCTAGAACGGCTCGGCCACTGCGGCCGGCCGATTTATACTGCATGCAGGCAAAGTGAAATAACACCAAACGTTAAAATCACAGCGCGGATGAAAGCGTGTGTTCTGTGATGGTGATAGATGGTTATTGAAGAGGATTGTGACGAAAAATATGAGAACAGCACTAAAAAAGTCGTTGCGAAATTGAATGTCGCCCTCGCGAACCCTCTGAGCACAAAAACAACACGATTGAGGCCCTATAAGGTGGGAAAAGCTGAGCGAGCTAGAATTTCAACAGCACATATCAGTGACGCAAGCTGATGTAACAGGAAAGCATGGTGCAGTACCCATAACACTTTGTCAGTGAGCAATAAAAGAACGTCATGTGTCGTATGAACCTTGTCTCGCCATTTCCCACTTATGCTCAAGTTAAATCTGGCGTATGCCGTCTCTAGTCTAGGAAGAAGATTCCTTGCTGCCAAGAGTGAAACATGGCGAAGATTCTGTGATGGTTTGGGCAGGCATATCGCGCTTCTCCATGTGCCATAGGTGCTCCTGCAAGGATGCCATACTGCGAAGGGTCATGTGATAATTTTGTCTGATCATGTTCATCGCTTCGTACAGTATTTGTTCTCCAACGGTGCTTCTCTGTTCCAAGCCGACAGGGCTTCTATTCCCAAAGTTCGCATCGTCTAGCACGAGGATGATAGCGGAGATCATCACAGTCACCAGATCTTGTTATTAGTGAGCCTTTATGGTCTGCTTTGGAGAGAGGTGCTTGAGCCACGTTCATCATTTTTAACTGAATATTGCCACTATTGTAGAGGAAGAGTGCTATAAGGGGAAGAGTGGTATAAGAGTCCTTTGTAAACCAGATAGGGCCCATGTGTATCCATCACGAGACTACTGGAAGGTTGCCAGCCGCGGTGGCCGAGCGGTTCTAGGCGCCTCAGTCCGGAACCGCGCGACTGCTACGGTCGCAGGTTCGAATCCTGCCTCGGGCATGGATGTGTGTGATGTCCTTAGGTTAGTTAGGTTTAAATAGTTCTACGTTCTAGGGGACTGATGACCTCAGATGTTAAGTCCCATAGTGCTCAGAGCCATTTCACTACTGGAAGTTGTTTTGGATGCCAACGGGTTTCGTACATCGTATTAGGCATGGTAATGTGTTGTGTATTTGGCGCTTCCATACTTTTGTCCACCTGTAACCTCCCCCTCACTTATCGACCTTAATGACAGTTAAAAATGAAACCGCGTGTACCTAATGGGAATTTTGGAAAAGCAATCGTCACCGAAGTTAACCTGTCGGTAAAGAGGGAGGAAAGGGTTACATCTAAATGAAAGGAAAAATGCAAATGAAACTGGTGGAAATTAATTTTGAAAAGGGGTAAAGTTAATGAAGAAAGTAGATGTGCGGCCGTTACGTTAACAATTAAGTAGCGGTAATTAGATATTTGAGATTTGGGGGAAATTACGGTC
Source organism: Schistocerca serialis cubense (assembly GCF_023864345.2). NCBI lineage: Eukaryota > Metazoa > Arthropoda > Insecta > Orthoptera > Acrididae > Schistocerca > Schistocerca serialis. Next base: position 1,192,979,822 of record NC_064638.1, read on the forward strand.
GCCAGTCCTAAGGACAATTACTATAGTAACTGAAAAAGAAAGGTAATTACACATATAATTAGCACTAGAAGCGTGGCAACTGAAGGTTGACACGTGTAGTGTGAAAACTGAAAGTTTGTCAGAAGTAATAAATTTCGCTACACTCTGACTTAATTTAGCAAAAGAATTAATAAAACTGGAAAATCGAAAGTTAATTTAGTGACTGAAGTTAATAGTGAGCTTTCTTTCTGAAGCACATCGACATTCAGTAAAATAAGGTTAGTCTTGGACTACCTCAACAATCATTTCAAAAGCTACTTGAATCTACGCAATTTAGAAATAAGAGAATTAACTTTGAACTTGAATTAAATGATTCTGAACAATTAACAATAGTAAAATTTAGTACGTACCAAGCTGAGCTGCAGTCACAGGTAACTAAAATACGGTAACAAAACTCGCACTCTTAATTTGTGCTTGTGCAATCTAAATATTGTAGCCAGCTGAACTTTGAAATTAAAGCAGTGAAATCGAATGATGCTGGCGTTTGAATTTCAACGACCCTCGGGCTCATTTCGGAAAAGGAAGGGACCCTGCTTGGCAATGCAATTGGGACAATGAGCAACAAAGGTTCATGCTAAGTTGCTGTAATTTTGCGAGGCAAATGGAACAATTTGAAAAGCTGAGGTCTGCCATACAGTTCTGAAACTTTAAGTGCTTTTAGTCTTCCTTGTTGGTTGATTGAAGGTTTGAAGCCGTCGATCGAGGAGGTGGCGACAGTCACTCATTGTCGGTCGTCGCTGTTGCAGAAGCTGGGTGTTGGCGCGCCTTCTTCTCGACACGGTCACCAGGCGAAACGGGCTCTTGATGTGCGCCAGCTAATGCTTCGCGTCCGCGACACCATGTCAGAAACTATCATCGCGAGTCGAGCGCAATTACATGCTGCCAAACCCCGAAAGCGCGGCAACTCGCGGGAGCGTCACTCAACACACCTGCTCCACTCGCTACTCCAGCCAGACTCTCTCTGCCCGCGCCCCACGCGGCAGAGTTAACACTACCAAAGATCCTACACACTTTGATTCTTCACACGACCCATCGATGTAATCGTTCGATAGCAGTTTTCCCTAGGCAAGACCCAGCGTAAAATACAAATAATATTTACGAAACAAACCAATTATACATCGACATAAGTGCATAAATATATATATACAAACAGTAAAACAATTACAATATATAAAGAGACAGAAATGTCATATCTTGAGGTAACAAAACAAGGAAAAAAAATAATAGTACAATAGATGAAAATAGGAGGATATGCATTTCCGGCGTTACACGTGCCCCACATTGTCTGAGGATGTTCGTGTAACGTAAACAGACTCAGAAAATGTCCCAAAAAAGAAACAGCGGAAATGCATATGCTCAAAACATCAACAAAAGTTAGCATTCGTCTAATTAACCATAAATCAATTTTTAGACCATAATAATTGAGTGGAGACACTCCTAATCTTATTCCACTCTGTCACCTTGCACAAAATAAAACAGGTTGACAACATATTAAAATTCATAGAAAATATAGAAAATGGTTTAGCTATTCCAAAATCATTAAAATTCGTGACACTATGAGAAATGGAATACTATTTGCAATATTAATTAGATTGCATGGTCATAAAAACAGGTAGATCAAAATACGCAAATAAATAATTAAATAGACTACACATTTTATATAACCTTTTCATAATTAATATTCTCGTCACGAGAATCTACTTAACGCTAAACAAGAAAATAATATTCAGTAGATCGAAAAAAACATAAATATTGACAGCAGAATTCTTTCACATCAGCTGTCCGGGAAGAAAAACTATTCCGCCTTTCGTACCCGCAAGTACAAAGAATGCCGAGAGCGGCACGGAGAGCCTACGGCGGCACAAGAGCCGACAGCGGCTCCGCCTCGTCAGTATTGTTGCGCCCGTCTGTGCGGCTCGCTTGATCTCACTCGCCTGTCTAATGGCATTTCCAGAACGTCCGCTTCACTGAATTCTTTGGGAAAAACTCACTCCCGAGTAATCTCAAGGAGTCCATTAACACTATCACAGTGGATAACTCAACACTGTCCATCATCACACGCACGTACTAGCCTGAAACTTAAAACACCGTCTAAGTACATCGGCAATTAGTAAAATTCATATTCATGAAATCTTACAGCTAGTTACAAAATCATATTTACATTGCTTAATCTACTGTGACTCAGCTGAAAACTTAAACTAGCAGCTTGGATTTTTCAATTGATATATAATCACTCTCTCTTAAATCATTTAGTCAAAATTAATTACTTATTAGGTACAACTTCTTTACATCTACATCTACATCTATACTCCGCGAGCCACCTTACGGTGTGTGGCGGAGGGTACTTATTGTACCACTATCTGATCCCCCCTTCCCTGTTCCATTCACGAATTGTGCGTGGAAAGAACGACTGCTTGTAAGTCTCCGTATTTGCTCTAATTTCTCGGATCTTTTCGTTGTGATCATTACGCGAGATATATGTGGGCGGTAGTAATATGTTGCCCATCTCTTCCCGGAATGTGCTCTCTCGTAATTTCGATAATAAACCTCTCCGTATTGCGTAACGCCTTTCTTGAAGTGTCCGCCACTGGAGCTTGTTCAGCATCTCCGTAACGCTCTCGCGCTGACTAAATGTCCCCATGACGAATCGCGCTGCTTTTCGCTGGATCATGTCTATCTCTTCTATTAATCCAACCTGGTAAGGGTCCCATACTGATGAGCAATACTCAAGAATCGGACGAACAAGCGTTTTGTAAGCTACTTCTTTCGTCGATGAGTCACATTTTCTTAGAATTCTTCCTATGAATCTCAACCTGGCGCCTGCTTTTCCCACTATTTGTTTTATGTGATCATTCCACTTCAGATCGCTCCGGATAGTAACTCCTAAGTATTTTACGGTCGTTACCGCTTCCAATGATTTACCACCTATGGCATAATCGTACTGGAATGGATTTCTGCCCCTATGTATGCGCATTATATTACATTTATCTACGTTTAGGGAAAGCTGCCAGCTGTCGCACCATGCATTAATCCTCTGCAGGTCCTCCTGGAGTACGTACGAGTCTTCTGATGTTGCTACTTTCTTGTAGACAACCGTGTCATCTGCAAATAGCCTCACGGAGCTACCGATGTTGTCAACTAAGTCATTTATGTATATTGTAAACAATAAAGGTCCTATCACGCTTCCCTGCGGTACTCCCGAAATTACCTCTACATCTGCAGATTTTGAACCGTTAAGAATGACATGTTGTGTTCTTTCTTCTAGGAAATCCTGAATCCAATCACAAACCTGGTCCGATATTCCGTAAGCTCGTATTTTTTTCACTAAACGTAAGTGCGGAACCGTATCAAATGCCTTCCTGAAGTCCAGGAATACGGCATCAATCTGCTCGCCAGTGTCTACGGCACTGTGAATTTCTTGGGCAAATAGGGCGAGCTGAGTTTCACATGATCTCTGTTTGCGGAATCCATGTTGGTTATAATGAAGGAGATTTGTATTATCTAAGAACGTCGTAATACGAGAACACAAAACATGTTCCATTATTCTACAACAGATTGACGTAAGCGAAATAGGCCTATAATTATTCGCATCTGATTTATGACCCTTCTTGAAAATGGGAACGACCTGCGCTTTCTTCCAGTCGCTAGGTACTTTACGTTCTTCCAGCGATCTACGATAAATTGCTGATAGAAAGGGGGCAAGTTCTTTAGCATAATCACTGTAGAATCTTTAATGTCCTCTTGGTCAGGCAAAAGCATGCAATCTAGCAAACCTTAAATCTTACACTCTATATTTACATATTGTACAAATTACCCATTGTGTGGTATTAATCGATCCTAGGTTGGTACAATTTCAAGTCTACTACATTCCGTATACCTAATCGTTTTCCAGAGCTTGGATACTCTAAGCAATAAGCATTTGTGTGAGGTATACCAATGACTTTATATGGTCCATTATAAACAAACTTAAATTTAGAGATTTCATTGTCTATCTCGCTCGATTTCTCATGAGCTTTTACAAGCACTAAGTCTCCGATTGCAAACTTAGCAAAACGCGCTTTAGCGTCATGACGACGTATGCGAGCATCAGCTTTTAGCTTCATTACTTCTCGCAAACGATCTTTTTTCACACCAATACTAATGTCAATCCGTGGAGGGAATTTGATTACCTCTTCCACTAAACTTTTACTTCTGTCATCCAACAGGATTTCCTCTGGAGAAAATCCCGTAGATTCATGTCTCAAGGTGTTCATAATTCTCTCAAATACTGCTACATATTTGCACCATGCCCTATGGTTGTGATGGCAATAGGTACGGCAAAGTCGGCCTAGCTCGCGCATATACCTCTCAGCGGGATTCCCAGCCGGACAATAAGCTGAAATATGGATCACCTCGACCCCATTACTTTCCATGCCTTCATTCCACAACTTAGAAGCAAATTGTGCCCCATTGTCTGATAGAATCGCCTTGGGCTTGCCAATATGAACAAAATAATCGTTCACAAGCTTGCTATAGACCGCTTTGGCTGTAGCTTTCCTAATCGGGTATAGTTTGATGAACTTGGAAAAAGCTTCTAGCACTACTAAAATGTAGGCAAAGTTTCCTGATGACTTGGGCAAAGGTCCGTACAAGTCCACGCACAGTAACTCAAAGGTGTCGTTAGGCCTTATACTTTGCATAGGACCACGACTCGTACAGTTGGTAACCTTCACCTTCTGACATAAATCGCAAGTTTTCACTCTGTCAGTAACTCGTTTTAACATGTTGTTGAAATGCACTACTTCACTCAGCTTTTCCGTACATTTCTTTGGTCCACAGTGACCATACGCCAAATGGTAGTAGTCTATTATTTCCGTGACGTATTTGCTGGGCCAGCATACCCGCCAAATATTACTATCTTCACCCTTACGTATGTACAAGATATGATCGTATATCTTGTAATACTTCCTTAATTTCTCTCCTTCTGGACTCTTTTCATCATATCGGGTTTTCACCATATTTAAACAACCATCCTCGTTCTGATGACGACGTAGATTCTTACAAATGTTCATTATTAACTTACGTCCCTCAACTTCTTTAAAATAGTACAATTTGACCACTCCATCTGCCTCATCTTTCAATAGACCTTGATTAGACTCGGGCAACCGCGACAGCGCATCCGCTACGCAATTGTCGGTCCCTTTTACGTAACAGATGTCATAGTTAAATTGCTGTAAATACAGCGCCCACCTAGTCAGTCTTTCGTGAAGTAGTTTACAATCCTTCAGATAAGTGAGCGCCTTATGGTCCGTATGAATAATCACCTTACGGTCCCATAGGTAACCCTTGAACTTCTTGAATCCCCACACGATAGCGAGACACTCTTTCTCAGAAATCGTGTAGTTTCGCTCACTTTTTGATAAAGTTCGACTCGCGAACGCTATCGTCCGGTGTTCCTTATCCTCTCCTTTACCAACTTCTTGGAACAGTTCTACCCCCACCCCGTAATTCGACGAATCCGTTCCCAGATGGAAGGGTAGCGATAAATCAGGATGAAATAGTATGTTAGATCTTAACAACTCGTCTTTTAATCTCTCGAAAGCGGTCTGACACCCGTCAGTCCACACAAACGGAACATTTTTGCGTAAGAGGTTATTCAAATTTTCATCATTAAACACTTGTCCTTTTACAAATTTACGGTAAAATCCTGTGAGCCCTAGAAAACTTTTTAACTGTTTCCTAGACTTGGGTGGAGGATAATTCCTTATTGCCTCTAGTTTCTCTGGGTCTTTCGTAATACCAGCAGTGGTAATTACATGCCCTAAAAATTTCAGTTCCTGCTTCACAAATTCGCATTTCTTTAGCTTTAGAGTCATTCCGCCACGGCGCAATGCTCTAAAAACTTCATCTAACAGGTCACAATGGTCATGCCAAGTGGCATTGGCCAACAATAGGTCGTCAACATATACAGTTAATCTTGAACTCAAAGCCGGTCCTAGCACTTTATCTAGGGCCCTGATGAATACGGACACAGATATATTAAGTCCAAACGGCAGTACTCTATACTGATAACACCTGCCAGCAAACAAGAAGGCGGTGTATGGCCTAGATTCTTCTTCGAGTTCTATTTGCCAGTAACTAGCTGTCAGATCGAGGCTAGTCATGAACTTAACGTCATGAAAACGTTGCAAAATCTCCTCCATACTCTCTGGTCTGTCTGTTTCACGTTGAACGACCCTATTCAACGTGCGTGCGTCAGTCACAATACGCACCCTACCATCCCGTTTTGCTACAATGACCAAACCGTTATTGTATGGAAGACCCGGTTTGTCTGAAAACACACTCTTATTCCTCATTATTACTTCATACAGGCCTCGTCTTTGTTCGTGTGTTACGTTTGACACACCGTCTACAATACTTTCCAATTCACTTTCTACACTATTGTCAATGCCGAGATTCCTCACATTACAGTAGTTCAAATTCATACCTACGTCAATACCATTCGGCCAGTTAACAATGTGTATAGGCTGGTATTGCCTATGCACACCGTCTCCTGCCTCGTCAAAACTAACTACTATTGTTTTATCTTGGGACGTACATGTCAAAGTTTTGCTTTCGCAGTTAATCACTGCACGGTACTTTAATAGCCAATCTAACCCGATAATTACTTCCGTAGTTAAGTCTGGCACGACGACAAACTCTTGTTCAAATCGTGCCCCACATATCTCGAAGTTGACAAAAATCTGTTTTGTGACCGGTTTACTGGCCTTCCCAGTAGCACCGATAATTTTCACTCCTGTTACTGGCATAACTACGATGCCAGGTCTATCTTTCAGTAACTCAAATATTTTCCCAGATACAGCACTCAATTCTGCACCGGTGTCAATCAACACGTTTAGTTGTAGGTCGTGCATATTAACAGACACTACTATCTGTCTACACTTGTCCTCGACTGTTTCTTTATTTTCCCACAGTAAATCCTCGTCTATATCCAGGTCATTCCAGAAAAAACCATCCGACTTTGATCCTAAATCCGGTTTATCTGGCGGCTTTTTCAGCCTCTGTTCACATACAATTTTAATTTCAACACGTTTGTCCTGAGGCTTAGTCTGTAGCGTCGCCTCCAATACCGAAACCTTTTCCTGTAATTCGTCAACTAGTGAGTGTTGCTTTGCTATCAATTCACTAATTGTCACCTTCGTTGATTCCTCTTTAATCAGATTGATCTCATCTGCCAATCGACCTGGAGACATGTGCCCAGTAGTATCTGCAATTACTTCCTCTAGATCTGCGCAACCCACACTGTTATCTTCTGACCGTATAACGTCAGCTCTAACCTCATACACGCTGTAATCTACGTGCTTTTCCACAAATCGTGTCCGGCTATCACTAAAATTTTCGTAATCTTTCTCCTTAATACTCTCGCAATGTTTAAACTGGATGTTCGCGTCGGATGGGTCGGCTACTTCTACCACTACAACTTTCGGTAAAGTCGGCCGGTTAGGGCCAGAACTTTCCGTTACTACTTCAACATTCAACTCCTGCGGGACGAAACACGACGCATCTTGCTCGTGCTCCCCCTTAACATCAGCTATTTCTAGTAAAGTCTGCCGGTTAGGGCCAGAACTTTCCATCACTTCACAATCACTATCTTCCTGCGGGACGAGACGCAGCAAATCCTGCCCGCGCTCCCCATAAACACTTCTCCCGTACAGGCCCCTATAATCTCTTAGTTCGTTGTATAAGCGACCGAACTGCCTTAACCAGACCTCATCCCTCTCTGCATCCCCTCGCTCGATGACGGACGTTTTATCCGACATCTGATCTTCTTTCAACACTTGCGAATCATTCTTAAACTCAATCTCCAGTTCCGCTGTGGGTATTACAGCTGCCACTTTATAGTCGATTTCCGGAACACTACTTAAATTGTTCTCACTGACAGTGAATGTACTTTCTACTGCCGTGTCTACAGCTGATCTACTACTTGTGGGCGCACTCCTGTCCTAATACTGCACACTCTCCCGCCGTTGATTATTCCATACGGAATTTTCATAACGACGACACCTCGGTTTTCTCCTGTTATTGGGCCGCCAAAATTTCTCCACGCCCGGTCGGCGCCTCACCGGCGCGGCTAATGGTTTCCCTGTCTCGTCCCAGCAGATACGCTCCCCGGATACTGCTGAGGCGGCTGGTCACACCCTCTGGCGTTATTACTATTCTGCGCGGCCCGTATCACGTTAGTATGATACTGGTTTCCGTCATTCCGGTTATTATTTGCATTGTACCGATTGTCATTACGGCCCGAACCATTACTGTTATTGCTGCCAAGATTGCGGTATGCATTATTCCCATGGTTATCGTTGTTGTGGTTCCCATTGTTGTTACCACGGCCTCTACCACTGTCGCGATTATTGCGCCAATTGTCCTCGTCCTCAACTCTTTCTAGGATATCATTGATTGTCTTGTAACTGCTTCCTATGTAGCGTTTTGTATCATCTGGAAGCTTCTTGTAGAGTTCCCAGACTATTTCGGATTCCGTGCGGCGATCACGCAAATATTCCAACTTGCGGACCCAGCCCTCACAAAACTCCTTCATCATAAAACGCGCGAATTCGCATCGAAAGGCCTCGATACGACAAATTCGCGCCAGACACCTTGCTGTTTCTGCTCTGACCAGTATTCAGCCAGAAACAAATTCTTAAACTCGTCAAAAGTCAGGTTCGTAATGTTGAGGTTTAAGCCCCAACGCTTGGCATCACCAGCCAACACATCAACAACCGCATTAATTTTTCTCTCATTAGTCCATGATCTGGGTAAAACTCTTTCACAATTTTTAATGAAATCCGTCGGGTGTATACCGCCTTTTTTCAAGGGGTCGAACCGCTCCTCTTTCGTCAACAACTCCGAAATATGTGCACAAATTGGCACATAGCTCTGTTTTTCGTCAAGTTTCCCTTCTAATTCCGACACCCTCGTAATCACTTGGCAAGTGGTTGTCGCAAGCGTTTCCACTTCCCTCTTTTTCTCTTCGCATGTATTAGCCTGCTTCGTCACTTTGGTATCTACTTTGGATACTAAAGCCTTTAAAGTTTCCACCTTCTGTTGATCCTCTTTTCTCACTAATTGAATTTGTTCCGTCACCTTATTCTCGATGATCGGAGCAACTGCGTCTCCTACACTTTTCTCGATTCTGCTAATTTCGGAATCAAGACGAGTATTTATGCTCGCAATTTCCGCCTGAACGCCTACCATTTCCTGTTTAAGATTGCCGATTTCGGTATTAATCACGACAATATCGTCTTTGATTTTATCAACTTTTGCGTTAACAACTTCAACATTGTTGTTAACAACATTAATAGCTTTGTTCTGATTGTCTAGCATTCGTTCAATTTTTTTAGACTGAGCTACTTGCTTGGCAGCCTGAGCTTCTTGCTTGGCAGCCTGAGCTTCTTGCTTGGCAGCCTGAGCTTCTTGCTTGGCAGCCTGATCGTCTTGCTTGGCAGACAGAGCTTTAATTTCTGCCGATTGACTCTTGATTTCGTTAATCAAAACATTCAATAAATCAGTTAAATTCCCGGAAACTACCGGTTTTACTTCCGCAGCGGCTTCCTCTTTAATTGTCCCCCCGTATTCGTCATCAAGGGATTCAGATTTGATTTTCACTTCCGATTCCGAAACAATTTCTAAAGTTTGGAATTCCATTTCTGTTCTTTGTTGCGTTTCGGCGGTCGCGTCTTTCATGCTAGCCGCCTGCCCCTGAACAATGGGTACCATGGTGCGCGATTCCCACTGTTCGACCGATTGTTCCGTATCCAAGTCTACCAAATTTTGGCAATTGTTGCCTTCACTCATTTTAATATTTTTCAATAAAAATGCCAAATCTCAAATCTAATTAGGATTCCTCACACTAATATTCTCGCCGACGTATCGACCATTTCGTAACCAGTACTTTGTTGCGAGATTTGCACAATGCAAAATTCGTGTCCAGAACAACCTCAAATCTGAAGATTGTCCTATCACCAGGTCGCCACGTGTAACCTCCCACTCACTTATCGACCTTAATGACAGTGAAAAATGAAACCGCGTGTACCTAATGGGAATTTTGGAAAAGCAATCGTCACCGAAGTTAACCTGTCGGTAAAGAGGGAGGAAAGGGTTACATGTAAATGAAAGGAAAAATGCAAATGAAACTGGTGGAAATTAATTTTGAAAAGGGGTAAAGTTAATGAAGAAAGTAGATGTGCGGCCGTTACGTTAACAATTAAGTAGCGGTAATTAGATATTTGAGATTTGGGGGAAATTACGGTCGCCAGTCCTAAGGACAATTACTATAGTAACTGAAAAAGAAAGGTAATTACACATATAATTAGCACTAGAAGCGTGGCAACTGAAGGTTGACACGTGTAGTGTGAAAACTGAAAGTTTGTCAGAAGTAATAAATTTCGCTACACTCTGACTTAATTTAGCAAAAGAATTAATAAAACTGGAAAATCGAAAGTTAATTTAGTGACTGAAGTTAATAGTGAGCTTTCTTTCTGAAGCACATCGACATTCAGTAAAATAAGGTTAGTCTTGGACTACCTCAACAATCATTTCAAAAGCTACTTGAATCTACGCAATTTAGAAATAAGAGAATTAACTTTGAACTTGAATTAAATGATTCTGAACAATTAACAATAGTAAAATTTAGTACGTACCAAGCTGAGCTGCAGTCACAGGTAACTAAAATACGGTAACAAAACTCGCACTCTTAATTTGTGCTTGTGCAATCTAAATATTGTAGCCAGCTGAACTTTGAAATTAAAGCAGTGAAATCGAATGATGCTGGCGTTTGAATTTCAACGACCCTCGGGCTCATTTCGGAAAAGGAAGGGACCCTGCTTGGCAATGCAATTGGGACAATGAGCAACAAAGGTTCATGCTAAGTTGCTGTAATTTTGCGAGGCAAATGGAACAATTTGAAAAGCTGAGGTCTGCCATACAGTTCTGAAACTTTAAGTGCTTTTAGTCTTCCTTGTTGGTTGATTGAAGGTTTGAAGCCGTCGATCGAGGAGGTGGCGACAGTCACTCATTGTCGGCCGTCGCTGTTGCAGAAGCTGGATGTTGGCGCGCCTTCTTCTCGACACGGTCACCAGGCGAAACGGGCTCTTGATGTGCGCCAGCTAATGCTTCCCGTCCGCGACACCATGTCAGAAACTATCATCGCGAGTCGAGCGCAATTACATGCTGCCAAACCCCGAAAGCGCGGCAACTCGCGGGAGCGTCACACAACACACCTGCTCCACTCGCTACTCCAGCCAGACTCTCTCTGCCCGCGCCCCACGCGGCAGAGTTAACACTACCAAAGATCCTACACACTTTGATTCTTCACACGACCCATCGATGTAATCGTTCGATAGCAGTTTTCCCTAGGCAAGACCCAGCGTAAAATACAAATAATATTTACGAAACAAACCAATTATACATCGACATAAGTGCATAAATATATATATACAAACAGTAAAACAATTACAATATATAAAGAGACAGAAATGTCATATCTTGAGGTAACAAAACAAGGAAAAAAAATAATAGTACAATAGATGAAAATAGGAGGATATGCATTTCCGGCGTTACTCACCCGCTGTAAATTTTTAATATAATCAGTGTCGTTGTTCGTTTCCATCAAGAAAGCATCGAAATCTCCACGTTATGACGGTTGCGAACGGTCTGCCTCGCTGTTTCACAGTCGCTCGTTGGAGATTGTAGCCTTACTTCATCTAGCTAGAGAGTTTGCGCTTCTACTGTGATTCCGTCAGTTGTCGTCCTTGTTCCGCGCGGTTGGACCGGAGGCAGGGAATTTCTTTCCCATTAGGGCCAGCTCAGATAATGTGGCGACCAAGCCTCTCGCCAATGTCGTTCCCGTAAGTCGTTTTGGTTGAATTGAAAAGTGCGCAGTTCTACGGCTGACTTCATGGTTGTTTTTCTTGACATAAACCGGGTTATTTTTAGAATAATAACGTCTTGATGGCCTGGAACACGTACGTTGCCGTAACGCGCTTAAACCAACGGTGAAGTGCTGCTTTTCGTCGAAGGGAAGGACGCGGAATGTGACTCAGTACGGGCACGCATTCTAAAGTAATTTATCTCAGGGTACCACTGATAATGCTCACTGTGTCATTCTGCTGTGCGTCGAGCATTTGCGTAAATGCGTTATTGAGCAGTACAGGAGCATCAGAATAGCAGCTGAGTAAACTACACCAGGTGCTGAAGACAAGAGAGCTCGATCGTACACGCACTGACCATTTGTGTCTTTATTATTATTCATCTTTCTTCTTCTTCGCGGATGGATCACTTAAGACCACGCGTAATCAACATTTGTTGGCCTCCCTTTTCGCTCAGTATTCCTTCATAAAGAACGAATGGGATAGCTTTCGTTGCGTAGACCATGTATGTCGGTTAGTTTTTCTCTCTTCTTTCTCAAAACCCCGAGTGTTTGTGATATTTCTGATTTCATTTCTATCATGTAGATTTGGAGACCCTAATTCTCTCAGGTCTTTTTCCGTCTGCATGTACCAGTTCGGTCTTGTAGTTTTGTCTTTTAAAAATGTATGGATTTTGTACGTTAACCTATTTGAGTCCATTCTTTCTAAGTGCCCCATGAATTGGATTCTTCTCATGCGCATTGTGTCTGTTATTTTGGAGATATTTTTATATGTATCTGTATTGGGTTTTGGATAATGTACCCCACCTTTAGTTCTTGGTCCTAGGATTTTCCTCATTATCTTACGTTGTTTCACTTCTAATTCCTCTTTTAATGTTCTGTGTTGAAGGTTTAGTATCTCAGATGAGTAGAGAGCTTCGGGTCCAATTACTGTTGTATAGTGTCGTAATTTGCAGTTCCACGAGAGACTCTATTTGCTGTAAATGTTTTTTGTTAACTGAAACGCCGTCTCTATTTTCTGGACTCTTGATCTGACAGATTTCTTTTCATTACAATTTTCTGCAATCCATTCACCTAAATATTTAAATTCTTTTACTCGAGAGATGTAGTTGTTACCAGTTTTGAGATCAGAAGGTGCATCTTTGATGTCAGTCATAAATTTTGTTTTTTGAAATGAAATTTGTAATCCTATTTTAGCTGCCTGTTCTTGTAATAATTCTAGCTGTTTCTGTGCATCGTAATGTCTTGTGCGATCAGTGCCATGTCATCAGCAAATGCTAAACAGTCTAATTCTATGCCCTTATGTCTTGGTCCCAGTCTGTGTGCTGGTGCACCTGCTTTTTTCCATTCTCTAACAACTTTTTCAAGAGCACAACTGAAGAGCACTGGGGACAGTCCATCCCCTTGTCGTACTCCTGTGTCTATTTCAAATTCTGTGCTCAATTCTCCCATAAATTTTACTTTGGATTTGGTCTCCGTGAGTGTTTCTTTTATGATGTTTGTTGTCTTTTGATCTAGTCCAAATTCTGCTGATACTTCAAAAAGGGATTCTCGGTCTATACTGTCATATGCTTTTTTAAAGTCGACAAACGTGATGACATAACTTTTGTTTGAAGTACTATGTAAATATTTCATTGAGTTTTTCAAGTTAAGGATTTGTTCTACGCATGATCGACCTTTTCTGAACCTACCTTGGTATTCGCCTAGTTTTGAATCCAGCTGAGGTTCTGCGCGGTTTAGTAGGGCTTTAGACAGAATTTTGTATGTTATTGACAATAAAGAGATTCCACGATAGTTGTTGGGGTCTGTTTTACTTCCTTTTTTGTACAGAGGATGTATGATTGCAGTCTTCCAATCTGTGGGGATTTTTTCAGTTTTCCAGATTTCATGTATAATTTCTTTGAGTTCTGCAATAAGATTTTCTCCTGCATTTTTACATAATTCAGCGATGATTTGGTCTTCACCGGATGCTTTGTTATTTTTCAGTGACTGAATTATCTCTTTAATCTGTTGTGAACTTGGTGGCTTTGAGTCTGGGTTTCGTTGTGTACGATGGAACTCAAATTTTTCGGCAGGCTTTTCACAATTTATTATTCATATATTTCCCGTTTTATTTTTTAAATTTACATAAGTCCCTGTTACAATTTTACGCAGCATGTAAAATACTTCTGCTGAATGTCACTTCTGTGTACCTGTATGTTTGCTTGTATTTTTACTGCAGTACTACTGTTAATAGTCAATACTTTTGTATTGTTTTTCGTCTATTCCTTTCAATTATATGTACCTATTGTTCAATATTTTACACGCCTGTCAGCCAACATCAGTCTTCTAAAGCACTTTGCTAAAAATGCATCTCTATGCTCTTACATTATGTTAGGAATTTGTTTTGTTCTGTATGTCAGTTATTTACCTTTTAACTGTTTACATGGCTGTTAGCTGCCGAATGGCAAATAAAATAATAGCCTTAGGGAAAAGAGCATAATACACAACATGTGTAAAGACAGAGCAAAAAATTCGAATGGAAGACCAAGAAGCATGTGCTCGGATCCAAAAGTGTTGAAGAGGTGAGAGCAGTCTCTGGCCTTCCTGTTCAATCTACACACCAAGATAGCAATAACGGGAGTAACAGAAAAGTTCAGAACTGTGTTTAAAATCCAAGATCTAAAGGTATAAGTAACAAGATTAGCTGATGACATAGCTACCCTCAGTGAACGTGAGGAAGAATTGCAGTAACTGATAAATGGAAGGAATATTCTAATGAAAGTGGATTATAGATTGAGAACAATACAAGGAAATACGAAGGCAGTGAGGAATAGCACAAATGAAACTAGCGAAAAACGTATTGTCAAAATTGATGACCACATAAAGAATTCTGCTACCTGGGCAGCAAAATAATATAAAACAGAGGGCATTCCTGGCCAAGAGAAGTCTACGGATATCAAACATCGGCCAAGCGGAAGAAATTTCGTAGAATGTACGTTTGGATTACAGCATTCTATGGAGTCATGGACTGTCGCAAACGTGGAGAAGAAGGGAATAGAACAGTTTAATGTGTAGTGCAACAGATGTAGACCAAAAATTTGGTGGAATCATAAGCTAAGAAACAAGGGGTTCTTCATTGAATCGTTGAGAAGAGGAATGTGTGGTGTAGACCTTAAGTTCTACTAGACAGGGACCGTCATCACTGAGAGCCGAGAGTCGTTGTACAAATCGCACTACCAGGACCCCAGCTTGCCCAGTGAAAGTGCGTAGGATGTTAAAAAGACTGGGGTCCAACGATAGAGCATCTGTTTATGAGCCATATATTTCTCCTGTGTATGTAGCGCTAGTGATTTCCAGTGATCAAATATGTTATGATCTGTGGCAATCAAACTGATGCGTTTGTGTTTGACGAGTGCCATCACATATAGGGCCAACAGTTTGGCATGAAGGGAATACTGCTACGGCATGGGTACTGAAACAGTATGGGATGCAGGGATCCGGCAGTGGTAAACGACTGAGCACAAACACAACAGAACATTCAAACAATGTTATTTCAGTTTATCAAATTTACTCTGCCCTAGGTCAACAAGAACAAGGACAATAGACCATGACCCAACAAAGAAAGCTACGAACATGTAGAGAACATAGTATATAGTATGCGCAGAAGAAGAACGTCATTCTTTGGACATTTGGTGAGAATGAAAAAGACAGGCTCACAAAACAAATCTTTAATAAAATAATGAATCTTAAAGGACAACCAGCGTGGTTTATATGGAACTTTAAATGACCTCGAAGAAGCAATCTTTGAGGTAATAGACGCAAACACCAGAAAGTAATCTTTTTTTTTATTTTTTATTTTTTTTTTATTTTTATTTTTTTTATTTTTTTTTTTTTTTTTTTTTTGGTCATCAGTCTACTGACTGGTTTGATGCGGCCCGCCACGAATTCCTTTCCTGTGCTAATCTCTTCATCTCAGAGTAGCTCTTGCAACCTATGTCCTCAATTATTTGCTTGACGTATTCCAATCTCTGCCTTCCTCTACAGTTTTTGCCCTCTACAGCTCCCTCTAGTACCATGGAAGTCATTCCCTCATGTCTTAGCAGATGTCCTATCATCCTGTCCCTTCTCCTTATCAGTGTTTTCCACATATTCCTTTCCTCTCCGATTCTGCGTAGAACTTCCTCATTCCTTACCTTATCAGTACACCTAATTTTCAACATTCGTCTATAGCACCACATCTCAAATGCTTCGATTCTCTTCTGTTCCGGTTTTCCCACAGTCCATGTTTCACTACCATACAATGCCGTACTCAAGACGTACATCCTCGGAAATTTCTTCCTCAAATTAAGGCCGGTATTTGATATTAGTAGTCTTCTCTTGGCCAGAAATGCCTTTTTTGCCATAGCGAGTCTGCTTTTGATGTCCTCCTTGCTCCGTCTGTCATTGGTTATTTTACTGCCTAGGTAGCAGAATTCCTTAACTTTATTGACTTCGTGACCATCAATCCTGATGTTAAGTTTCTCGCTTTTCTCATTTCTACTACTTCTCATTACCTTCTTCTTTCTCCGATTTACTCTCAAGCCATACTATGTACTCATTAGACTGTTCATTCCGTTCAGCAGATCATTTAATTCTTCTCCACTTTCACTCAGAATAGCAATGTCATCAGCGAATCGTATCATTAATATCCTTTCACCTTGTATTTTAATTCCACTCCTGAACCTTTCTTTTATTTCCATCATTGCTTCCTCAATGTACAGATTGAAGAGTAGGGGCGAAAGGCTACAGCCTTGTCTTACACCCTTCTTAATACGAGCACTTCGTTCTTGATCGTCCACTCTTATTATTCCCTCTTGGTTGTTGTACATATTGTATATGACCCGTCTCTCGCTATAGCTTACCCCTATTTTTTTCAGAATATCGAACAGCTTGCACCATTTTATATTGTCGAACGCTTTTTCCAGGTCGACAAATCCTATGAAAGTGTCTTGATTTTTCTTTAGCCTTGCTTCCATTATTAGCCGTAACATCAGAATTGCCTCTCCCGTTCCTTTACTTTTCCTAAAGCCAAACTGATCGTCACCAAGCGCATTCTCAATTTTCTTTTCCATTCTTCTGTATATTATTCTTGTAAGCAGCTTCGATGCATGAGCTGTTAAGCTGATTGTCCGATAATTCTCGCACTTGTCAGCTCTTGCCGTCTTCTGAATTGTGTGGATGATGCTTTTCCGGAAGTCAGATGGTATGTCGCCAGACTCATATATTCTACACACCAACGTGAATAGTCGTTTTGTTGCCACTTCCCCCAATTATTTTAGAAATTCTGATGGAATGGTATCTATCCCTTCTGCCTTATATATATAGAGGAACAAAATTTAGAGGGTGATCTTCAGGGAAGAACAAGAGAGAAAAGAAAAGCAGCCTCATAATAGCAAGGAGCTCCGAAGACAGATCACAATGCATTAAATTAATGTGGGCAGAAAGGAAGAAGTGAGAAAGTAAGAATTGATGTGTTGGTTACCGTGTTTTGTAAAAGTGATATTCGAGTGAATAAATAAAATTTAAGTCAAGCACATGGTGGTAACCTTTATTAAAATGATACGAGTACGACACTGTAACGAGCCCAAAATCGAAGTATGAAAGTTCCAATAGGGATAAATATCAAGAAAATATTTAAAAACGCCTAAAAGAAATTTAACCTAACTTGTCAAAATTATTCTAAAACACAATTAATAAAAATAACCTAAATTACAACTAACGCTTTACCGAAGAACATAATCAAGTCTTCGTCCTAAATAGTTAATTTAGAAGCCAGTAATTGCATTCAGCACTGAAAACAAGAGGCCACTCCACTAATTAGACTTCAGTTAGCTTCCGGAGCACTAAAGCAGGAAGGAATAACGTTAACATACATACAATATTATATTAAAATAAATACATGTAATGTAGGATTTGCAAAATAATTAACGAAATGAATTGAGTGCCATATCAGACCATGAAAAACTGCTGTTCCCCGGAAAAGTTCAGAACTCAGATTGCGAATTTTTAAGATTTTTTAAATTTTATCCCTACTGTGTCCAAGCAGTAGAGGCCAGCCCAGCGGATGGGTTGATCCAGTAAGCCTCTGTAAAGTATTGTTGACATTACTGCAAAACAATCCGGACAGACAGCAGTCAGAGTACCGGTCAGTAGTCTAGCACATCGAACAGTGAACACAGTGTAACAGAGAGTGATGTAATATTTTGTACCTCTGGCTACTGAGAAATCTGCACATTGCAAATTTAACTGCTCCTAGCAATCTGAGTTCGTTGCAGAGAGAGATAGGAAAAGCTGACTGGACAATTAATGTGAAGCAAACCTACTCGTCCTCCAACAGTAGCACTACGTCAGAAACGCAGTGATAGGGATATAAATGTTAACGTGTTTTAGTCATGCCACTAGTCTGCCATGTGTTGAACAGGATAGAATGACTATTTTCACAGGTACTATGACCCACGCTTGGTAATGAGGATAGGCTGACTGCCTGCCAGCTGACTGACTAATCGAGTTCGGCCACGCGTGCCTACCTGCAGCGTAGCGGTCGCGAGACTCGGAGAACTTCACCGACGCAGGGAGCTGGCGCGTAGCCAACATACTCTCTTTGAAGGGCTTTGGCTGAGGGACTGCAAGCTGTCTACTAGCTGGATGGGGGAGGTCCGCCCTCACGGCCTCCTAGTCACCTAGACATCATCCAGGGTGTTTGGCAGTGGACGTCCGGCGGCGGCTGCTGCACTCACGTACACGACACAGGGACCAAGAATAAGCGCAGGATTCGAAAGGACCAAAGAGATTCTGGTCATACATAAAGCACACCAGTGGCATGACGCAATCAATACCTACACTGCGCGATAACAACGGTGCAGTCACTCATGACAGTGCCACTAAAGCAGAGTTATTAAACACGGTTTTCCGAAACTCCTACACCAAAGAAGACGAAGTAAATATTCCTGAATTCCAATCGGGAACAACTGTCAAGATGAGAAACATAGAAGTAGATATCCTCGGTGTAGCAAAGCAGCTTAAATCACTTAATAAAGGTAAGGCCTCCGGTCCAGATTGTATACCAGCCGGGTGCTTCTCAGAGAATGCTGATAAAATAGCTCCATATTTAGCAATTATGTACAGAAGTAATATCCGGCGTTCCCCAAGGAAGTGTTATAGGACCTCAATTGCTCTTGATCTATATTAGCGATATAGAAGAAAATCTGAGTAGCCGTCTTAGATTGTTTGCAGATGATGCTGTCATTTACGGTCTTGTTAAGTCATCAGATGATCAAAACGACTTACAAAATGGTTTCGATAAGACATCTGAATGGTGCGAAAAGTGGAAATTGACCCTGAAAAAGGAAAAGTGTGAAGTTATTCACTTGAGTACGAAAAGAAATCAGTTAATTTAGATTACGCGATAAGTCACACAAATCTGAAGGCTGTAAATTCAACTAAATGCTTGGGGATTACAATTACAAATAACCTAAGTTGGAAAGATCAAATAGATAATATTGTGGGTAGAGCAAACCGAAGACTGCGATTCATTGGCAGAACACTTGGAAGGTGCAACAGGCCTGCTAATGAGATTGCTTACACCGCGCTTGACCGCCCTATTCTCGAGCATTGCTGTGCGGTGTGGGATCCGCATCAGGTGGGACTGACGGATGATATCGAAAAAGTACAAAGATGGGTAGCTCGTTTTGTATTATCGCGAAATAGGGGAGATAGTGACACAGACATGGTACGTGAATTGAAGTGGCAATCATTAAAACGAAGGCGTTTTTCGTTGCTACAGTATCTTCTCACGAAATTTCAATCACCAGTTTTCTCCTCCGATTGCGAAAACGTTCTGTTGGCACCCACCTACATAGGGAGAAATGATCATCACGATAAAATAAGGGACATCTGGGCTCGCACAAAAAAATTTAAGTGCTTGCTTTTCCCGTGTGCCGCTCGAGACTGGAACGGTCGAGAGACAGCTTGAAGGTGGTTCATTGAACCCTCTGCCAGGCACTTTATTGTGAGTAACAGAGTAATCACGTAGATGTAGATGTAAATGTAGATGTGGACGCACCACGCTCAATCTTCACCGCTGGCAGCACGCTCGGCGTCGCCTGCCTGTGGACTGCTCGATCTTGTGGTAGCAGCCACCCACGACATCGGACGTCACTGGCTGAAAGGGATTCGTCATATTCCTGCAAGCTCGCAGGAGTACCGTATAACGCTGCTTGAATGAATACGTACCAATAGCACCACTGTTTGACTGTGCTCCCTCAGTGTAAATCTGCTCTCCCCCTCACTATTTCTGGAGGACGACGGTTCAATCCCGTCTCCAGCCATCCTGATTTAGGTTTTCCGTGATTTCCCTAAATCGTTTCAGGCAAATGCCGGGATGGTTCCTTTGAAAGGGCACGGCCGATTTCCTTCTCCATCCTTCCCTAACCCGAGCTTGCGCTCCGTCTCTAATGACCTCGTTGTCGACGGGACGTTAAACAACACTAACCTAACCTAACCTCACTATTTCTCTCACCCATCTTGATTTACAGCCGACTGAAGTAGGCCGCGTCCTTACAGAAACAGAACGGCCAATGTCAGAAACCGTCACGCCTGTGCATACTTACAACTTCTACATACATCAGAGGTGCACATGTTACCACTAGCAGCCCCAGAAATTTTAAATAAAAGGAACATTTAATGGCTAACGCAGCTTCCATGAGCACTGTCAGCACTGAGCCACACCAAAAATAATTTCATTCCATTAGTGCCCCACTAATTCGTTATATAACAGATGGGAACTCGCCACCAACTTCCGTTGTATCATGATAAAAACCGCAGTGGTCTATCAGCCGGTACCTCTCGGTGAAGTACGTTCGTGGTAGAATCAGAAGCAGCCTTGCTCCTTGGAAATCCTCTAAGTCTCATTACGTTGGTTTAATATGGGGAAAATTATTTTATAAAATTTCAGTGGTTATCGGTAACCAGGCTAATAGTCTGTGAAGACGTGAGAAATGCACAACTGCTGTGAACGCTGCAGGTGCGTCGTGGGCTTGGGCTTGCGCCTCTCAAGTGGGTATCGGCGGAAGCCCATGGAACCTACGTCGGGGTTAGCAGCCCGTGGCATGACTCGCCTCTTGAGGTGGCCGAGAGCAAGAGTTTCAAGTGCTTGCTGGGCACCACAATTTATGGCGGAAAAGTACAAGTCCTGGAATCGGTTTGGCCTCGGGAAATGCAGAACTGCTGAACTACACTCC
This sequence comes from Schistocerca serialis cubense, assembly GCF_023864345.2. NCBI lineage: Eukaryota > Metazoa > Arthropoda > Insecta > Orthoptera > Acrididae > Schistocerca > Schistocerca serialis. The sequence goes on from NC_064638.1 coordinate 1,193,001,023, forward strand.
GATTCGCCCGTCGCCGGCCGACGTCAGACGGAAATTCTAGAACAAACTAGCGAGAAAGATGTGCACTATTTGGCCGCTGACTGACAACATTCCGGGGTGGGGATTTGCTAAATGTCGCATTGACACGCTATTGGCGGGAAAGAGTAATATTTTTCCTCTGACTTACCGCCACAGCAGTTTGGTGAGAGTCCACAGAGGCACTGGTCACTAGACGGGGGTTAATATGTAGATAGATAGCGTACCGTTGTCAAAGCTCAGCTAACCCCGACTAATCATGCCTGAGTCTCGTTTGATATGGTGTTCAATCGACAACTGGAGTTTCTAAATTAATCGTGGGTTGTAGTGGATTAATGATTTCATGCGCAACTAGGATACGGTAGCCATCCCTCGGCTTGTCTGTCTCGTTTGTTGATGTCAGCAGTTATCTTTGTTTTTCGTAGGATGTTGTTTCCAAAACTTTATAATTATTTAATATAATAAATAGTCAGTTCATGTTTGATTTGCATTTTTATTTCAAGGAGCATGTATTTCCCTTCAGTTTACCAATAATATTCAATTGACTTTACAGATAGTTATGGAGTAGGATTACAGCAATTCCCCTTCTTATGATTGTATTCTAGGGCAGCTCAAGATAGCGATTCCGTGGCGTAATTTACAGTTAACATGGAGTCCTAAGGGAAGTGTGACGGAGTCTTGGTAGGTTCATTACTCTGATAGGATTCACTGTCTCGAACACACCGGGATATTGCACACGGCCTGAGAAATCAGGGTAACATTTTCGCTGTATGCTACGCGCCACTTTGCTTCGCTCCCTGAGACTACACTGAGAATATCTCCCACCATCAATGAAAACGTGAATTTCCCCTAACTATAATTACGACCTTCTCTATGTGTAAGAGAAATGTTATTTTATGGTGCTTTCCCTTTAGCCAGGACGTCCTCGGAATGTCATTGTCTGAGGTCAATATAGGATAACTGTCACATGGGAAACGCCATTGTTGAAACAAAGTCTTTCAAATTCGTGAAACTTAAGTGTGGGAGCAGTGCCACTATGGCATTAGGGGGCTCAAAACTAGCCAGCTTAACTCTCAAATTCTGGGTACTCACAGCTGCCATCCTTCTTATATTACGCACCAACCATTCACACCCAGTAATTCCATCACTCACTACTGTGGTAGGGGCCCCAGATAATCGACATAAAGTCTCTTCTGTTGTTAGTATTAGGCTTAGCAGTGTAGCCTACTTGCAAGACATTTGTAATGTGACCATTGTCCTCTGAAACTGTACACTAACTTATTTCAGAGGTTCGTGAGCAAATTCCCTTGATCAGCTACAATGCTCTGTAATTGTAGTTCTGGATTAGCATCGCCACTGGATATTTCCATTTCAATTTTTCTTTACATTTTTTCTATAGTACGGTGGCGGGTTCCGAGTGCTAAAAGCTTACAAAATGGCTGAACGAGATAAAAATCCTTTTAAGAGGAGTTGTCGGACATAAGAATGTTGAGACCCAGGCAGGGTCGCAGTTTCAGGTAGACAGACCAGCATTCGCGTCCGTCTCCCAGCTGACTCCCCAGGTGGGACACGAACCGTCATTTTTTCTGACGAAAGGTACATCGAATTCTTCGAAGAAGGCTTTTAGCAAGATAACAGATCTCTAACCAGCTGTAGTCTCCCGAGCCGGCCGGTGTAGCCGAGCGGTTCTAGGCGCTTCAGTGTGGAACCGCTAGACCGCTACGGTCACAGGTTCGAATCCTGCCTCGGGCATGGCTGTGTGTGATGTCCTTAGGTTAGTTAGGTTTAAGTAGTTCTAAGTTCTAGGGTACTGATGACCTCAGATGTTAAGTCCCATAGCCCTCAGAGCCATTTTTTGTAGTCTCCCGGAGTTTGTGTAACTTTCGTTATTACGCCACGGCATAACGTTCGCTTTAAAATTTTGGAGTCCAGCTTTCAAACTGGATTATACTGTTATTTTCAGGTGAATCCCCTTTTCTACGCTGTGTCTACCTGATGAGCACCAGACAGGCCCTTTTTCAGAACCGTGCCATGGAGTTGGAGAGATCTTCTGCCTTCCTTCACAACTAAGAGTACTATTGGTTCAACAGAGCAAAAATCCACCACTACAACAGGAGATTCTCTTGAGTTTTACTCGCAATATTTCCCTTTACTGGCCTGCGAGTTTCCGCCCCGATGAAAACCAAATGAGTAACTTAGTAACCAGGAGAAGAACTCTTCGTGTTAGGCCTTTCCATGAACTTCATGTTCGACCTTGTAAAGAAACTTAATAATGTTTTCTTATTTATAAATAGATAGATAGTTATTCGACTCTTATACCAAAGATTAATGTTACAAGTATTTAACACTGATGGGCAAGAGAAGCTTTACGCTCTTCGTTTATAAGTTTTAGTATTAGTTACCTGTCCTGGAGGTAAGACGTGTTGCGTAATTTTAAAGTGAAATGGTGTTATACAATGAAAGCAATTCATGGTCAATATGATTTTGTCATTTACGATGCCACGGATCCCAGCTCCTGTAACACTGGAAGATTAATGGCTCAAATGGCTCTGAGCACTATGAGACTTAACATCTGAGGTCATCAGTCCCCTAGAACTTAGAACTACTTAAACCTAACTAAGCTGAGGACATCACACACATCCATTCCCGAGGCAGGATTGGAACCTGCGACCGTAGCGGTAGCGCGGTTCCAGACTGAAGAGTCTACAACCAGTCGGCCACACCGGCCGGCTTTGGGAGAGTATTATTATTTGAATTTTATATGTAGAATTTAGATGGAGGTGACAATATTCACGACCGCACTGTTCAACAATACAGGTACTTGAATGTGTGCGTCTCTTTCCCTTCGTGGCCGCCAATGTCAATTTCGATGTATTTACCGCGACATTCAAAACCAGCAGGCTTTCTTTTCATTTAATTTGGAAGTCCGATAACTTTCCTTCTTAGTTGAATAAATGTAATTTAATCACAATTCTTTTTATCTAGGCCTCGAGGAATGATAGTACTTAGAACGTAGGTGCGTCTATCCCGATCGTCCGTTTGCATACAACTGAGTGTGTACCGACGGAACCATTCTTATGACCCATTTCCTTTACGGTATTAATTCTTATTTTGAGCCACTCACACTCGAATGTACGTGTCGTCTTATTTTGTGGAGTCAGTCGGGCGTATTCTATAATAACGTTACTTGTAATATCCAGTGGCTTAGATTCCACAATTGATCTTTGACTGTGTCGCAACGACGCTTCACGCGAAGTACTTATTACGCGACCACCATAACAACTCTCATTTCAAAATTACGACGCCGGCTGACTAACTTTCCAACAATTTAACAAGGTGGTTACAAAATTTATAGAATTCAGGACAGGACTGAGACAACATTAGAGATGCCTGATTAGATGAGCCTTGCTGCCATTAGAACCATTTCCGTATTTGGGCATTAAGAGCATAGAGAAGGCTGAAACCACATTCTCAAGCTTCTGCTGCTGCTGCTGCCGCCGGGTGTTTCACAGTAGCAAAGAACGTTTGCTCATAGCTCTTACGATATGCATTTTAGAACCCAAGTTTGCTAGAGATTTTTGCCTTGATTTGATCCATGCTACCACCTCTAAAGAAAGTTGCTTGCCCTACAATCTTAGCAATAACAGAACCGTTACATGTAATCCACTGTCAGAGGTATGAGAACGATTTTTATTAGGAACTTCCGATTCGGTCGTTTCCAGACGACAGTCTGTTAATCTCAAATTGATAATTTACCCTTCTTCATCGTTGTTGAAAGTCTGTAACATCATCATGGAATGACACTGTATTTGTCCACTTACTGTGAATAAACCTACGGTGAATAAACAACTCTTTGTAGAGAACATCAATGTCATTCTGAGTCGTTCTCTATATACACTCATGCTCATAAATTAGGGATAATTGCAGAATATGGCGCCACACAACTTGGCATTACACAAATCTGGCGCTAATAGCATAGGCACATAGGGAATACACACAACACAGATCCGTAAGTCCACGGTACTGGTCATAAGTTGAGAAAACCATCTCGAAACACACGTGCTACAAAGGGCCATTGTTTCCTGCGCATGCACCCCGACGTCAATATGGGATATGATCACCATGCACACGTACACAGGCCGCACAACGGGTTGGCATACTCTGGATTAGGTGGTCGAGCAGCTGCTGAGGTATAGCCTCCCATTCTTGCACCAGTGCCTGTCGGTGCCCCTGAGGTGTCATTGGGGTTTGAAGACGTGCAGTAATACGTCGACCGAGAGCATCCCAGATCGGCTTGGTGGGGATTAGGTCTGGAGAACAGGCAGGCCACTCCATTCTCCTGATATCTGTTGCTTCAACGTACTCCTCCACGATGGCGGCTCGGTGGGGCCGTGCGTTATCATCCATCAGGAGGAAGGTGGGACCCACTGCACCCCTGAAAAGGCGGACAGACTGGTGCAAAATGACGTCCCGATACACCTGACCTGTTACAGTCCCTCAGTCAAAGACATGCAGGCGTGTACGTGCACCAGTCATTACCCCACCGAACACCATCAAACCACGACCTCCATACAGGTCCCTTTCAAGGACATTAAGAGGTCAGTATCTGGTTCCTCGTTCAGGCCAGATGAAAACTCAGCGAGAATCACTGTTCAGACTATACCTGCACTCGTCCGTGACCATAACCTGGGACCACTGTTCCAATGACCATGTATTGGGTTCTTGGCACCAGGATTTACGGGCTCTGCTGTGACCAGGGGTCAGTGGAAAGCACCTTGCAGGTCTTCAGGCGAATAAACCATGTCTGTTCAGTCCTCTGTAGGCTAGGTGTCTGGAGACAACTGTTCCAGTTGCTGCGGTAAGGTCCCGAGCAAGGCTACCTGCAGTACTCCGTGTCCAACTGCGGGCACTGATGGTCAGATATCGGTTTCATGTGGTGTTTTACACTGTGGACGTCCCGTACTGTAGCGCCTGTACACGTTTCCTGCCTGCTGGAATCGATGCCATAATCACACTTTGTGGCACACGGAGGGACCGTGCTACGACCTGCTGTGTTTGACCAGCCTCCTGTCGCTCTAGTATTCTACCTCTCATAACGTCATCAATATGATCTCTTTGAGCCATATTCAACACACAGTCACCATTAGAACGTCTGGAAATGCCTGCATATTTACTCGCTGTACCGTACAATTAACCAAAATTAACCAACACGCCTCTGCGTATGTAGACTGCTGCCAACGCCACTGTGGGTCTTCCGCAGGTCAAATGTACCGCATGGTCGTACCCCAAGGTAATTTAAGCCCGCAAACCGCCCACCAGAGCGTTGTTTCACCATGTATCAGCATTATCCTTAATTTATGAGCATGAGTGTATATTTAAGCTTAATGTAATTAATAAACTTTTTTATGTCATTATTGTTCCATGTGTGCTTAAAGGCAATACTGTACGACGCACCCAATTGATTCATTGAGCCATGCGGATTATTAAGACTGTTTATCCATTCGCTACTTCTTGTGTCTAATAGTGCCAAACACCCAATCAAGTGTGCAAGTTTATGTAGTGCAACATCCTAGGTGTAGAGTATGCTCATATACAGGGTATTACAAAAAGGTACCGCCAAACTTTCAGGAAATATTCCTCACACACAAATAAAGAAAATATGCTATGTGGACATATGTCCGGAAACGCTTAATTTCCATGTTGGAGCTCATTTTTAGTTTCGTCAGTATGTACTGTACTTCCTCGATTCACCGCCAGTTGGCCCAATTGAAGGAAGGTAATGTTGACTTCGGTGCTTGTGTTGACATGCGACTCATTGCTCTACAGTACTAGCATCAAGCACATCAGTACGTAGCATCAACAGGTTAGTGTTCATCACGAACGTGGTTTTGCAGTCAGTGCTATGTTTACAAATGCGGAGTTGCTTCAGATTCAGATGGCTCTGAGCACTATGGGACTTAACATCTGAGGTCATCAGTCCCCTAGAACTTAGAACTACTTAAACCGAAGTAACCTAAGGACATCAACACACATCCATGCCCGAGGCAGGATTCGAACCTGCGACCGTAGCGGTCTGGCGGTTCCAGACTGTAGCGCCTAGAACCACTCGACGGAGTTGGCAGATGCCCATTTGATGTATGGATTAGCACGGGGCAATACCCGTGGCGCGGTACATTTGTATCGAGACAGATTTCCAGAACGAAGGTGTCCCGACAGGAAGACGTTCGAAGCAATTGATCGGCGTCGTAGGGAGCACGGAACATTCGAGCCTATGACTCGCGACCGGGGGAGACCTAGAACGACGAGGACACCTGCAATGGACGAGGTAATTCTTCGTGCAGTTGACGATAACCCTAACGTCAGCGTCAGAGAAATTGCTGCTGCACAAGGTAACGAGGACCACGTCACTGTGTGGAGAGTGCTACGGGAGAACAAGTTGTTTCCGTACCATGTATAGCGTGTGCACGCACTATCAGCAGCTGATTGGCCTCCACGGGTACACTTCTGCGAATGGTTCATCCAAATTATCACAATCAACATGTGTGGGCTGACGAGAATCTTCACGCAATTGTGCAATCACGTCATCAGCACAGATTTTCTGTGAACGTTTGTGCATGCATTGTTGGTGATGTCTTGATTGGGCCCCATGTTCTTCCACCTACGCTCAATGGAGCACATTATCATGATTTCATAGGGGGTACTCTACCTGTGCTACTAGAACATGTGCCTTTACAAGTACGCCACAAC